>NW_005871076.1:7220252-7264297 GCF_000147115.1 Myotis lucifugus | reverse complement strand
CCACCCTGAAGGGGGTGTGGGCCAGCCCTGAAAACAGCCATCAGCCCCTCATCCAGGCTGGCCAGGCACCCCAGTGGGGACCCCCACCCTGAAGGGGGTGTGACCAGCTGCAAACAGCCATCAGCCCCTCACCCAGGCTGGCCAGGCACCCAAGCGGGACCCCCACCCTGATCCGGGACACCCTTCAGGGAAGACCAGCTGGCCCCCACCCATGCACCAGGCCTCTATCCTATATAGTAAAAGGGTAATATGCAAACTGACCCTAACAGCAGAAAGACTGGGAATGACTGGTCACTATGACACACACTGACCACCAGGGGGCAGACGCTCAATGCAGGAGCTGCCCTCTGGTGGTCAGTGAGCTCCCACATGGGGGAGCTCTGCTCAGCCACAAGCCAGGCTGACGGCTGCCAGTACAGCGGTGGTGGTGGGAGCCTCTCCTGCCTCCTCAGCAGCGCTAGGGATGTCCGACTGCAACTCAGGTCTGCTCCCCGCTGGCAAGTGGACATCCCCTGAGGGCTGCCGGGCTGCCAGAGGGATGTCTGATTGCCAGCTTAGGCCCAATCCCCCGGGGAGCAGGCCTAAGCCAGCAGGTGGTCATCCCCCGAGGGGTCCCAGACTGCGAGAGGGCACAGGTCGGGCTGAGGGACCTCCCCCCCTCCCGAGTGCACAAATTTTTGTGCACCGGGCCTCTAGTTATTAAATAAATACATGATGAAAAGGGAGGAAAAAAGCTGATTTCAATCATAAATTCCACAACCTCCCCTACAAGTACTGTTTTAGGGGTTTGTTTTTGTGGCTTAAAACAACACAAATTTATTTTCTTACAGTTCTAGAAGTCAGAAGTCCCAAATGGACCTCACTAGGCTAAAATCAAGGTGTCAGCAGGGCTGAGTTCCTTCTGAAAGCTCTGCGGGAGAATGTTTCCTTGCTTTTTAAGTTTCTAGAGGCCACCCACATTCCTTGGCTCATGGTCCCCTATTTTCAAAGGCAGAAACATGCAAACTCACATCTCTCTGATTCTTCTTATTCTGTCTCCTTCTTCCACTTTAAAGAGCCCTTGCTATGACATTGGGCCCACCTAGATAATTCAAGGTAATCTCCCCATAACATTTTCAGCTGACTAACAACATTAATTCTATCTGCAACGTTAAGTTCTCTTTGACATTTCACCTAACAGATTCCAGGGATCAGGACATGGACATCTGTAGAAACCATTCTTCTGCCTAGCATGTTATATGATTAGTTAGTTACTGAGATACCCTAATGTGTTTTAAAAATTATTTACCCCCTACACATTTTTAGGTAGACATCTAGCTAGCATTTCTCATTAGAGTTTCAAAGAATGTAATTCTGTGCATTTTGTAAATCTCAATGTTTACATCAAGTACCTAAAAGAATTTAAGGGTGATGGTAGCTCTAGCTAGTTTTGCTCAGTAGTTAAAGCATCAGACTATGGACTGAAGGGTCATGGGTTTGATTCTGGTCAAGGGCGCATACCTCAGTTGCAGGCTTGATCCCCAGCCCCAGTCTGTGGCCCCGGTCTGAATGTGGGAGGCAACCAATAAATGTGTCTCTCTCACATTGATGTTTCTCTCTCTCTCTCTTCTTTCTCTCTTCCTCTCTCTCTATCTTTCTCTCCCCCCCTCCCTTCCACTCTCTCTAAAAATCAATGGAAAAAATATCCTCAGGTGAGGATTAACAAACAAACAAAAAAAAGTGATGATAATTTTACATAACTATCTTTCATTTAAAAACTTTTTCAATACATGCCCTATACTCATTTTATACTAAATTATTTGCACTTACTGTTACTACCCAAAATTTATTCAGCTGTTCAAATTCTGCTTCTAGGCCTAGGATGTAACCATTGAATTGCCCGCTCCATTCTGAATGGGAAAGATCAGAAACAAAATGGAAAAGCTGTGCATTTTACTGCATACAAAATATACCTCATTTTTTAAAGGGGGGGAGGAGGATTAGAGCAGATCACTATACAACCCAAGAATCTGTCCAGGGCCCAGAGGCAAAGGCAGAGCCTGCCCAAATGCAGTGTGCTTAGACCCTCGGCTTGCCTGCACCCTGACCTGGTCCCCCACTTATGAGTACCCTTCCCCACCAAGCTAACTCCCACTCATTTCCAGACTCAGGTTAAATCTCATCTCCTGAAAGAGCCCTTCCATGTCCCCTCCTCCATCTAAACTGAGTCCCCTTAACATAATCTCTTTCCTTCAAAGGATTTAACCACAATTTGTGCATAAATACTACTGTGAGCTTATTTGATGAGTGTGTCTTCACCCATAGACCACAAACTCCATGAGAGCAGGCAATGGAATCGCCATTGTTCACTGTCACAACCGCACTGTCCAACAAAGTGTGTGGCATATAAAAGTCACTCAAGCACTTGGGCTGAATTGAATGAATAAATGGTTTTCAATTCGGCCTCTCAAATACCTCAATCCTAGAAAAGGAGGTATGTTCTGGATAAGAGTAGTAGGTATTCTGGTCACTAGAGAGGTATCTGCCTCACAAAAATAAGGTGGAATTATGCTTTTAAAAAAGGAAAAGAAAAAACCTTTATATCACATAAAATTTCCAGTACTTTAAATAAACAGTAAGATCCTTAATGATAAGAAATAGTGTATCCTGTGTCTCTGTGTAGCGGGTGAGTTGGAGGGTTACAGAGTGGGCCACACCCTCAGCCCTCTCCCCAGTAGGCCTCACATCCTCGCAGTAAAGACAACTGCCTTTAGGAGCAGCAGCATGTTCATTGATTCCTCTTTTCCAGCTCCAGATGCTGAGGATGAGGGCAGGGCCGTGAAAGGAGGAAAAGGCACAGGCAACACATATCACAGCCAATGCCCCTGCTGAGACTCGGGCCTGGTGCTTGACACCCCTACGTGTGCAGAGGCATTCAATAGACTAACGTTGAAACAGGAAAACATTTTTAACAGCCTTCCAATCCAATACTCAAAATCCCTGCGATGAGATGGTGACTGGGAAGAAGCAGAGTCACCCAGGCTTTTAATTCTTCCTTCACCAAGAGTTTGATCCAACAGGACTTAAAGACTTTCTGCTCTGAGGTTTTATGGCCTCATGGTGAAGAATGTGGGTGCTGTGGTCAGGCAGGCATGAGTTTGAGGGTCGTTCATCCACCTACTGGCCTTGTGACTCAGGCAAATCACCTAACCTCTTTGGAACTTTGGTTTCCTCTCCAGTTACCAACTAAGTTGTTGTGAGGGTTAAATGAAAGGATGCTATAAAACGGTGGGCCCGGAGTGTGCAATACACTGAGCTAGTTGCTGGGTCTGAGTTTACCTGGACGTTCTCTTCAGTCACCTCAATTTCAGCCGTATAGATATAGTCAATCAGCTTACTCAGTGTCTGCCCATCCACGTCCTTGATTTCAATTTTCTTGGCTTTACTCTCAGACATGTCACCTACAGTTCAAAACAAAACAAAATGAACATGAACTTGGCACCTAGAGTATGCTAACTTTCACATGCCTCCTGCCCCATCTGGGTAACATAAAGCACTTGCCTGCGCTCTGAAAGGTCATCCAGCTGACATCAGGTCACATCAACTTTGGGTCTGTGGTCATCCACAAACCCGACTTTATGCATCCCCCACTCTATCTGTTGCCCATTTCCATTTTGAAGGCAAATCTGTGCGCAATAATTCATTCAACCAACATTTACTGTAAACTGACCAGAAGAAGTTAAAAAAGTATGCACCTGTCCTCAAAGAGCACAAGTTCTAGTCTAGTAGAGCAGACTTATAAAAATATATCTAAACAGAGGTGGTAAGAGCAAGCAGAGGTTTAGCAAAGTAACCATGATAACAACAATAAAAAAAAAGTAACATATACTGCTAACTATGGCCAAGCACTGTCTTAGGCACTTTTCCTATGATGTTTATTAATATTACCCCCATTTTACAGATGAAGAAACTGAGACAAATCTAGAAAGGAGCCAGGCTGGGATTGAAACCAAGGATTCTGACTCTAGAGCCTATTCTTGTAATCAATATAGTATACTACATCCCAAGAATGCAGAAGATAGAACAAGAAACCCTGCCCAGGAAATCCAGGAAGGCATCCAAGTAGGTCACTTTTGAGCTGGGTGTTAGAGAATAGAGTGCTCCACAGGCACCAAGGGTGAGGAAAGATGAGCTGGATGCAGCAACCATGAGTGTAAAGATAGGAAAATGCCAAAGGAAAATATTGGGAGCAGTAAGAGGCTGGAATGGCTTGTACCTAGGGTAACAGTGAGGAAGGAAGCTGAAGAAATAGGTAGGAGCCAGGAGTTGTAACTTACAGAGCCCTGTAAGCAATGCAAATGAATTATGACTTTATGCTAAGAGTAGTGCCATTAGAAGGTTTTAAGGAGGGGAATGACATCCAATAGAAGGATGTTTTTGAATGAAACTTGGGATGCATTGGTGAAGCTGGATTAGAGGCAGGGAGAACGGTTGGAAGACCCTCATAATAATCCACAAGAGAGGACCTAGGCCTGTGAACTAGGGCAGCAGCAGCCCCACAGTTGCACAGTCCTGAGGCCCTTTACTTCGGCCTGCCCTTTCTATACAGCACCGAGGTCTGTCCAGAGCCAGGGTCATCCCACAAGGGCTTTTGGTTTCAGAAAGAAAAGGCAGGCAAGACATGTGTCTTTGTAGAATGAAATAAAGGGGAACCTGACTGCAAGAAACAGGGATTCAGAAGTCCTCGTGCGAATGTGAAAACAGAGCTGGGAGGTTGTTTTTTGCTCTGTGGAATTTGTACACTGGAGCCAAGACAGTAAGTACAGTACAGCAAGTGGGTGCCGACACCTACCTCCATGCTGCATAGGCTGCACAGGATTCCTCCCCCAGCGCAGTTGCCACCCTGACAGAGTTCTAGATATGAATGACTCTGGAACAGGGAAGGAAGGGGGAAACCATTCGAAAGCCTGACTGCTCCCTTCACTGCCAGATCAGGAAGACCAGAGACCCTCCACGTTGTTCTCTCTTCTCTCTGACTGCTTGTGGAAGCCAGTCAAAAGGCCTCAACACCAAGAGCCCTGAGGCAGGGCAAAGAGGCAAAGAGGAAACGGAAAAGATTATGGCTTTCTCCTCTACCCATAAGATAGGCGCTCACAGTCTCTCTGGAGTTTACTTCTGCACAAGACTTGACTGGGGCGGGGATGAACCTGCAACCAAGATATGTGCCCTTGACTGGGAATCAAACCCGCAACCCTTTAGTCCATGGGCTGATGCTCTAACCACTGAGCAAAACAAGCCAGAGCAAGAGCAACCTATTTTTAGACAAGATTACTGTACCCCTCATCCTCAAATCTGGGTCTCCTAAGCCAGAAGAGGATGCCTGGCTTTGATGTGATTTGTTAGGGACAGGAAAAAGAAACCCTATGTCACTGTAAGCTTCAGCCCAGAGGAACTGACTAAAAGACAGGTCACATGGAAGATAAGGCCATTCCTCCTTAATCCCAAACAGCCTCTGATGCCTCCAATCTTTTTTTCTGAGTTTATCTACTTAATCCCTGACTTCACAGGGGCAAAACCCTCAGGAACCAGACCCTATCTTCTACTACTACTACTACTACTACTACTACTACTACTACTACTCCTCCTCTACAACTTCACTCTAGTCTTCTTTGTCCAAGAGAAGGATTCAGTTTCCTAGTGCTCCCTCCCTCCTAGCCTCACTGCCTTGGATTAAGTCTTGTTGAGCTGCATGTTACCATGAAGATCTTCAAAGACATCAATACATCATGCAAACAAAACAGACAAGGGTCGGGGCTGGCAGAGTCTGGCATGAAGAAAGGGTGGAAACAGAGGTTCTGTGGAATGTGTGCATGCCTGGGAGGTGAGTATGGGCCATCATTGTTCTGCTTTGTGATGGTCTGTGTCCGCTCAAATTCTAAGCCCTTGCCTCTTACCCCAGCACATTCCTGCCTCTCCTCCCTATTTCTACTCACCATATATTCAAAGACACCAGCTAAACATCAGCCTACATCTAATAAAAACTGGATGGCAACTCTTCTTTAAAAAACAAAATCAGCCCGCTGGCGTGGCTCAGTGGTTGAGCATGGACCTATAAACCAGGAGGTCACAGTTTGATTCCCAGTCAGGGCACATGCCCAGATTGGGGGCTCAATCCCCAGTGTGGGGAGTGCAGGAGGCACCCAATCAATGATTCTCTCTCATAATTGATATTTCTATCTCTTTCTCCCTTTCCCTTCCTCTCTAAAATCAATTAGAATATATATATATATATATATATATATATATATATATATATACACACACAAAAAAAATAATATATAATCAGCCTCTGCATATAGAACCAGGACAGGACAGCTCACTCCAGGGGCTTCGTTTGGGATTGGAGCCCAAATGTCTTGCAGCTGTGATGATGGGTGTAAGACCCTGAGCCTGAGGTCTTCAGATCTCAGTTCCTTTAACACAGTAAAATGGAGTTGTTTTTAAAATATTTATATGATTATATGGAGTACAAATACCCATAGTCAACAGAATCCATAGTAAAGGGCATGATAAAAAGAGAGAAAAAAACTAACTAGGCTATTTTGGGGAAATGAGCTTCCCCTGGGATAGAGGTCCTAGATGGGAAGGTGGATGGAAAGGCGCAGATCTTAAAGATTCCATACTCACAGGGAAAATGGGCAGAACACAGCACTACTGGCCTCTCCAATCACACTATGCGAAAGGAGTAGAGGACCATTAAGCTGACTGCCCATCCCAGATCTTCCCACAGGCTGGCTGCCTTTGGACACTCCTGTGGGCATTCAGACCTCAGTTTCACATTTATACAAAATTATTGTGAGCAGGACATAGTCAAGGAGTAGAGTTGGTATTGGAACAACCACAGGACAGTTGGGCAATATAAATTCTGAGGACAAAAAAATAAAAAAAAACTTTAAGCCTGAGTAAAAGATTATAATCACATCAATCAAGTCAGAAGAAAGTCACATGTATTTTGTCTTCTTTTTTGCCTTAAACATGCTGACAGAAATGGACTCCGCATGAGTCAGCTGGGCCTTTTCATTACTAATTACTAATTTTATGCATTTTAAAGCTGAACCTGATCATTAGAACAAAATTTTGCAATGTTACTTTTTTTGTACCAGTTTACCAAGCTTTAAGCAAAGCCAGTCTCAAAAAAATACACAAATCTCATATATTGCTGATGAAGCATAATCTGGTTCAACTGTCCTAGAGTTGTAGAGTTGCAGCATGCCTCACAAGTCTTCCAAATGTGGATACCCTTCAACCAAATATTTCTTATTCTTGGGATCTATTCTTGGGAATGCAAATAAAGATTAAGATACAAGGATACCCATTATGGTATTTACAGCAGCAAAACATTAGAAAGAACTATAATTTCCAACCAGTAAGGAAATGCATTTTCAATTAGGATACTTATGATGGAATCTCAAGATGCCATTACAATTATGAGGTAGATGTGATTTAACTAACATGAAAAGATACTCACAAATTCTGTTAAATTCAATTAAGCAAGTTTTCCTTGAGCATTTGCTATATAGAAGAATGTGCTAGGCAGTGAGGACATAGCAGTAAATTTAAAAGGTACAGTTCTTACCCTCATACAGCTTATAACTGAACTGGGAAGTCAAATATTGAAGAAATAATGAGATTAGTAATACTAGAGAGAAGGACAGGGTACCATGAGTAAACCAAAGGGATGTAACCTAATCCAAGGGGATCATAGAAGGCCTTCCTGAGGAAATGATGCTTAAGTGGTAATGAAGGATGAGTAGGAGTTAGACAGGCAAAGAGGCGGGGAAGAACATTTCAGGAAGGTGAACACACATCAAGGAAGGCTATTCAACTCTATATAAAATGAACTCATAATGTTAAAAATATATTTCGTATCTATGTATTCATAAGTACACATAAATACATGTATATATTTATAAATACAAAATTTGAAAGAATATAAATTATAATCTTATCTAGATGTGGTATTACATGTAATTTTTAATTTTTTTACTTGCTCACATTTTCTAATTTTTTTCTGCAATGAACATATGTGATTATTGGGTGGATAGATAAATGGATAGATGGATGGCAACCAGATTCAATGAAAGGCTTTGACTGGCATCACATTAGATTACTTTCTTCTCTTTGTTATTATTTTTAATCCTCACCCAAGGACATGCTTCCATTGATTTGAAAGAGAGAGGAAAAAAGAGGGAGGGAGGGAAGAAAAAAAGGAGGGAGGAAAGGAAAGAGAGAAAGAGGGAGAGAGAGAGAGAGGGAGAGCGAGAGAGAGAGAGAGAGGGAGAGAGAGAGAGAGAGAAAGAGAGAGAGAGAGAGAGAGAGAGAGAGAGAGAGAGAGAGAGAGAGAGATGTGAGAGTGCAACATCGATTGATTGGTTGCCTCCTGCACACACCCTGACCTGGAATTGAACCCGCAGTCCTTCAGTGTATGGGACAACTCTCCAACCGAGTCATACCAGCCAGGGCAATTGCTTTTTTCACTGATTCTTTCCTCCCATTCAATTATTAGAATCCAATACCTACCCCAAAAGTACCTTTCCTGTCCATTTCTAAAATCATTCTCATTTTGCTTAGGCACTTCCACTACCCGAGAGGCAAGTTCATTAGCAAAAAGTGGAGCCAACTCTAAAGTTATGCAATTCCCAAAAGATTCTTATCACAACACTGGACTTTCCAAACCACACATTTCCAAAGAATGACTGACAGATATTTATTGAAATTTCGCTAAATATTTATTGCAGACAAAATGAATTATATTTTAAAAAAGAGATTGATGAAAGAGAAGGGAAAAGATTAAAACATTACTACTAGGGTTTAGATTACTCCAAAAGGAATGTGGCTCAAAATGTCCAAGTAATGAAATTATCTGGTTTTCCAGGCTACACTGTGAAATTCCTAGCCTAAGGTTCAAAGTGAGGTAAGAGTGGCTTGGTCCACTTAGCAGAGACACAGCTCTGAGCTGAGACCAGCTCCTTCACATGATGGGCCATGGGGGACACATATGTGAGGAACTCTCAAAATTAAGTGCCAAGTTTTCCCCAACAGGAACCACTCTAGGCCAGCAGAGGCTGTGTACTGTATTAGGGAAAGGTCAGATCCCATTCAAGCAAAAATGTGCCTGCACTCACCCATTCTTAGAAAATCTTTCATTCTTTTGACTGTTACTTATGAACTGTGTCAGGCCCTATGGTGGGCACTAGGATTAAACAGTGCCAAGACATGGTCCCCAAGTGTACAAAGCTCACAATCAAATGTGAGAAACATTTCATTCATTCCTTTAAAAAACATGAGCCCTACTGTGTACCAGGTACTCAGGACATAGTAACAAACAAGTCCGACAAAATCCCTAACTTCATGGAGCTTATAGTCTAATGAGGAGAGAGAGGTAAAAAACTATAAACAACTAACCAACATGATTTTCAGATAGTGATAAATGTTATGAAAAATATAGACTCAGGTTATGGGATAGAAAAGAGACGTAATGGGGAACCATAGCTAGGGTGGTCAGAGGAGACCTCTAGGAAGCGGAGACCTTTGAGCTGTAAACTGGAGGATGAGGAGCAGCCAACATACAAGATGCCAGAGCACAGGCACTGCAGACACCAGGAAACAGACATGCTGACAGGAAGCACAGAGTACTTGGCAAGCATGGGGAAGGGACACTGATCCAGTCCCTGGTCTCACCCAGCCAATGGGCCTTCAGTCAGCAGTGATCTATAGAGCACTGCACATACCTAGTTCAGGGGAGGTGCTGTGTGGCACTACAGACCAGAAACTCGACATATGGGTTTCAAGAAATTCTATTTCAGAAGCAACACATGTGAAATGGTTGGGCAAGGCTATTTGGCATGCTCAGGGAAGAGGCACTCCCTGGAAAGTTGGCGAAGATGCTGACAATGAATGACCGGTAGTAAATATTCCTGTCTTACTCTCCCCCATCCCAGGTCCCACTATCACCTCTCCCACATTCCTGTAAAGGCCAGAGGAGTCCCATGACCCTGCCTTCCTATAAGGAAGGGCTAGGGAAGGACAAGATGTGGGCCAGCCAGTAGAGCACTGGGCCAGCCATCAAGAAGCCAAGTTGCACTCATTCTCTGGGTAACCTTGGGCAAGTCCCTTCCCTTCTTTCCACTTCATTGTTCCCCATCTGCAAAACGAGAGATCAGAAGGCCTAGAGATGAGCCCAAAAGTTTATGTTTTTCACAAGCTTCCCACATGATTATGATTCATGCCAAAGTTTGAGAACTGATGGACTACAGGAATTCTACTCTCTTTGCCTCATGGTGGACAAGGGGCTGCACGCTCAACTGGCCTGGTTGAGATTATATTTTCAACAAGTCCTCCATGGTGCAAAGCACAGTATCTGGCACACTGGTGGGTGTCACAGCCTACTCTTTCCTCCCTCCCCTCATGCCATCACCCTCAATTTTGTCCCAATTACTGTGGGTTATTGTTTCCCTTCACCATACCTGTGAACATTGCACAGAAGTAGGGGCTGCAGGCTGCCAGGACCACACGGTGAGCTTCTATCTCGACATCTTCTGCCACAATCATCACATCACACAACAGCTTCTTACTGTAAGACACCAGTGAGGGGACAAGATGAATCGCAGCACCAACACCCACCCCTGTCATACAAGGATATTTTTCTCCCACCCAGATTCCATGCTATCACCATGTAAGGCTGTCATAGAGACCTGCCCTATCTTGAGGTAAGCAGGGGGATGGACTCATCAGCTTTTCCAAGTCCCTGATAAGCCTGACATTCATGCTTTCCGAAGGCACACAGAGTGATCCAACTAGTCTGGGGCTGCAAATTCAGAGTTCCTTCATGTGTCTTCACTTCTCTGCTTCCCACTCCATCAGCCTGGACTGAGACAGGAGTACGGCAGCTCAGGGAGCAGTGGGAAAAGCCTAAGGCTGTCAGTCAAGTGACTGAATAAATGTGGAGGGGCCACCAGCAAGAACAAGTATTGACAATTCCCCCAAGAAATCCACTGCCTGAGTAATACTGTTAAGAGGCCAGCCAGATCTGGAGGACTCGCATATTTCTCCTCCCACTCAGATTCAACACTATCACCAAAAAGACTCTGCCTGCATACTATGCTCCCTAAAGACCCTGCGCAAACACTAATCATTGCAATTATTAAGAATACTGTAACTACCTTTTTACTTGTCACTCCCACTACACTGTGGACTCTGAAAGGGACGTGTCTTAGTAACTCTTAGACACCTGGCTGCATGCCCAGCCCACAGTAGGCCCTACATTTTTACCAAATAAATAAATGAATTTTGAAATGGGTTCAACCCACATTCATAGATAGAATAGATGTTTGGCTGCTTTGGAGGCTAAAAGGGTACCACAAAACCCTGCCAACTGAGGAATTTTTCCTCTACCAGCCTTCCAATTTCTTACCATGCCTATTATTAATATAATGGTTAACAACAATGGATTTATATGTGCCAGACACTGTTCGAAGCACTTTTTTAGATGTATTGCTTTATTTAGTCCTCTACAACCATATGAGGTAGGGCTATTGTTATGCTCCACATTATAAACAACAAAACTGAGGCGCAGAGAAGTAAGTAACTTTCCCAGATTCACACAGAAAGAGAGCAGTGGAGATAGGCTTTGAATGTAGGCAGCTGAGCCCCAGAACCCATGCTCCTAACGTCTATGGCATCCTGTCACCACTAGTCCCTTTTTTACACTGAAGCACTATAGGTGGGAGGAAGGACAGGCAGGACAAATATATTTCAACTGTGATCCATTGGTCACAGTTAATTAGAACACTGTAGTGGATTGAGAAATCTGTCATGACTGGGTTTCATGTGAGAGTGATGAATGTAGTGAATTTGCCATGGTTGATAAATGGAAGAGAAGGCACATACTTGTCATCCCTGATGTATCATATTAAACCATTGCCAACTACTAGGACATTAGTCCAGGTTCACTTATTAGAGAAATAGAATCATAAAGCCTGAAAAGGTTGCAGCTGCAAATGGGCTTAGAGAAGTGGCCCAAAGCTACAAAAGCCCGAATCTTAAATCCAGATAGAGTACCACAATGCCTCATCACTGGGGGACACTTGTATGGCAAAAGATAGAAATAGGTTAACTCCAATAAGGAAAAGTGGTCAGGAAAGGTTTAACATATGAAATAATGTATCATTGAGGGGGCTTCTGGAAAGGGTAACAACTCTGAGCACCAGGAGGCAAAACCTGGGGGTGGGACCTCACCCTGAAGTGGCCAGCAGACCCCTACCTCACACTGCATATAGAAATTAACTCATAATAGATCAAAGATCTAAATTTAAGAGCTGAAACTATAAAACTCTTAGAAAACACAGGGGTATTCATGACTTTGGATAAGAGACCAAAAGCGAACAAAAAACAAACAGATAAATTAGACATCAAAATATACAACTTTTGTGCTTCCAAGGACACAAGTAAGACATCAAGAAAGTGAAAAGACAACCCACAGAATAAGAGAAAAGTTTTTCAAATCATATATCTGATAATAGGCTTGTATATAAAATATATAAAGAACTTGAACACTATAACTCAATAACAAGTAAACATAATTTTAAATGGGCAATGGATCTAAAGAGACATTTCTCCAAATAAGATATAAAAATGCCAATGATCACATGAAAAGATGCTCAACTTTAGTCATCAGAGAAATGCAAATCAAAACCACAATGAGATACTACCTCACACATACTAGGGTGGCTATAATAAAAATAACAAGTATTAGTGAGGATATAGAGAAATTGAAACTTTCCTACACCACTGATAGAATTGTAAAATGGTGCAACAGCTTTGGAAAACAGTCTGACAGTTTCTCAAAAGGTTATACATAGAGTTATATGATCCAGAAATCTCACTCCTAAGTATATACCCAAGAGAAATGAAAACATACATCCACACAAAAACTTATAGATGAGCTTTCACAGCAGTATTATTCATAATTGCCAAAAGCCAAATGTGGTCTATCCATATAATCAAATCTTATGCAGCAATAAATAAAAAGGAATGAAATACTAAGACATATGATCACATGATAAACCTTGAAAAGATTATGCTAAGTGAAAGAAACCAGTCACCAAAACCCACATATTGTATGATTCCAAAATGGGCAAATCTATAGAGACAGAAAGTATGTTAGTAATTGCCTAAGGTTGGGGGGAGAGGGGAAGGAGAAAATGGGGGTGTTACACAGGATTTGAGGGGGATGATAAAAATGTTCTAAAAATGATTGTTAGATGCATGACTGTGAATATACTAAAATCCATTAAATTGTGCACTTTAAATGTGTGAATTATATGGCACACAAATTATATCTTGTTAAAGCTGGTACCAAAAAAGAGAAAGAAATCAATGTACTAAGATGGTTATTGCAAGTTCTAAAGGCATTGTGGCAGACCACGAAAAAAAAAAAAAAAAGATGAGGACAGAGAACTGCTTGTAATGGTGAAATGAGAGGTTAGAATTGTCAAGATGACCTAGATCTCCTTTTCAGATCTGGTCAGGGTGTGCTATTCCAAAAAAGACTACATCCCCTCTTGCTAGCTGGATGGTCAAAACCCAAAGAGCCATTAATGTTCTACTGCCCATAAGCAGCTGCCGGTCTGACCAGAACAGAACTACAAAGGAGGAAGACTGGGGGGTTACTATGCCAACAGTCCATTCTCCACTATGGAAGTAAAAAGAATAGGAAACTCATGAACTGTGTGATTCATAAATGGCAAAGAACATGTGTGCATGAACTAAAATAACTTACTAGTAAAATTGAGGGAGGGGAATGTGAAAACGATGCAAGAAATAATCCTAGACCCCTGGAATATCGTGTAACATTTCCTTAGCTTAATCCTGTATGGTGAGATGCTTTACCCAGGTTTTCATCAAAATAAAGTATGCCTCTCTCCAGTTCCCATTAAACTCACACAGATCAATAAAGTCTATCCAGGCCCTTCTGTCAGCCTCATCCATTACACTCTAGTTTTTAAAATGAGCCATTTTTTTAAAATTTTGTTTTATTGCTTAAAGTATTACAAAGAGTAATACATATGTCTCCTTTCCCCCTCCCCTTGACATTCCCCTGGCCTCCCCTACCCCCCAGTGTCTTATGTCCATTGGTTATGCTTATATGCCTGCATACAAGTCCTTTGGTTGATCTCTTACCCCCCCCCCCCCGCCCCAACCCTCCCCAGCCTTCCCGCTGTCGTTTGAAAGTCTGTTCGAGGCTGCTCTGCCTTAAAATGAGCCATTTAAATACAAAGATCATTCACTTAAATCTCAGTAAAGCACTGGTGTTTTCCAAAACAAATTTCACAAAACAGTCAGTCTACGTAATAACAATCACCAAAGTGGGTTCTGTAGTCAAACACATGTGGGAAACCCTCACTTAGACAAATTTTTTACAAGACTTCCCAGAGCCCATATCTCAGAGTGGGGCACAGCAGTTTTATATCTCATTTTTCAAACTTATTTGAGTTCCGAGCTCTTTTTTCCCACACAGCATCTCGAGAAAATGTTCACTGGAAAATGCTAATTTACACAAGAGGAGAGGAAGCAGGACTGTGGGAGGATATTAAATCCAAGTAGATGCTTTTGGGGAAAGATGCAAAAATGTGGCAACTTGCAAAAGAAGTAATAAGAACATAGCATGATGACTTTCTTAAGTTATTTAAGAAAAAATTTTAAATAATAGTAATGGAAAGTGAAGGGGGAGTCTATGTACATATCTATTCCCTGAGCTCTCCCTTTTAGCAGTGACTAGAGTTGGCTACACCTGGCAAAATAAGGTCTGATGAGAGACCTGGAATTTCTATTTTTTAAGTTTTATTGAGATATAATTGAAATATAACACTGTATAAGTTTAAGATATACAATGTAATGATTTAATATACACATATATTATAAAATGATTACCACAGTCAGGTTGCTAATACATATATACCTCACACAGCACCTATTTTTTATGGTAAGAAGACTTAAGATCTACTCTCTAAGCAACTTTCAAGCATACAATACAGTATTGCTAACTATAGTCACCATGTTGTACATTAGATCCCCAGAACTTACTCATTTTATAACTGGAAGTTTGTACCTGTTGACCAACATCTCTCCATTTCCTCCCCCAGCACCCCTCCCCAGGACCCTGACAAACAAACACCAATCTACTCTCTGTTCTATGAGTTCAGCTTGTTTAGATTCCACATACAAGTGAGATCATACAGTATTTGTCTTTCTCTGACTTATTTCACTTAGCATAGTGCCCTCAAGGTTCATCCATGTTGTTGCAAATGGCAGTTTCCTTCTTTTTTTTTTCCTTCAGATATATAACCAGAAGTAGGATTGCTAGATCATATGGTAGTTAAATTTTTAATTTTTTAAAAAATATTTTTTTATTGATTTCAGAGAGGAAGGGAGAGGGAGAGAAAGATAGAAACATCAATGATGAGAGAATCATTGATGGGCTGCCTCCTGTACACCCGCAATGGGGATTGAGCCCACAACCCTGGCATATGCCCTTGACTGGAATCGGACCTGAGACCCTTCTGTCTGCAGGCCGATGTTCTATCCACTGCGCCAAACCAGCCAGGGCTAAATTTTTAATTTTTTGAGGAACCAATACTGTTTTCATTAGTAGCTGTACAATTTACATTCTTAACAACAGTGCACAAGGGTTCTCTTTCTCCACATCCTTGTCATCACTTATCTCCTTATTTTTTTTGTAATATCCATTCTAATAGATATAAAATGCTATCTCATTATGGTTTTCATTTGCATTTCTCTGCTAATTAGTGATGTTGGGTCCCTTTCATGTAACTGTTGGTCACCTGGATGTCTTCTTTAGACAAATGTCTATTCAGGTCCTTTGACTAGTTTATAATAGAATATTTCATTTTTTGCTATTGAATTGTATGAGTTCCTTATATATTTTGGATATTAGTCAAATATATGATTTCCCAATATTTTCTCCCATTCTGTAGTTTGCCTTTTCATTTGTTGACGGTTTCCTTTGCTATACAGAAGCTTTTCATTTTGATGTAGTCCCAATTGTTTATTTTGCTTTTGTTGCTTATGCTTTTGGTGATAAAAAGTCAGTGCCAAAACTAATGACAAGGAGCTTCTTCCCTGTTTCTCTCTAGGAGTTTTATGGTGTCAGGTCTTAACACTTAAGTATTTAATCCATTTTGAGTTAATTTTTGTGAATGGGGTCCAATATCATTCTTTTTCATGTCCAGTTTTCCTAACACCATTTATTACCCATTGAGTAGTCTTAGCTCCTTTGTCAAAAATGAGTTGACCATATATACATGGGTTTATTTCTGGGCTCTCAATTCCATTCCATTGATCTATGTGTCTCTACCATACTGTTCTGATTATTGCAGCATTGCAATACAGTTTAAAATCAGGAAGTGCGATGTCTCCAGCTTTGCTCTTCTTTTACAAGATTGCTTTAGCTATTCAGGATCTCTTGTGGTTCTATACAAGTTTTAGGATTGTTTTTTCTATTTCTGTGAAAAATGCCATTGGAATTTTGATAGCGATTACACTGAATCTATAGATGGTTTTGGATAAAGGCATTATAACAATACTAATTCTTCCAATACACGAACACAGAATATATTTTCATTTATGTGTCTTCCTCAATATCTCTCATCAGTGTCTTATAGTTTTCAGTATACAGATCACTTACCTCCTTGGTTAAATTTATTCCTAAGTATTTATTGGGGATTTTTATGTTGTTGAAAATAGGATTGTTTTCTTTCTTTCTTAGTTTGTTGTTAGTGTATAGAAATACAACTGACTTTGTATGTTGATTTTATATCCTGCAACTTGACCAAATTTATTTATTAGTTCTAACACTTTTTTGGTGGAGTCTTTGGGTTTTTCTATATTTAGACATGTCATCTGCAAACAGAGACAATTTTATTACTTTGGTTTTTATTTCTTTTTCTTGCCTAATTGCTCTGTCTAGCACTTCTAGTACTATGTTCAGTAGGATGGTGAGAGTAGTTACCCTTATCTTGTTCTTGACCTCAAAGGAAAAGCTTTCAACCATCCTATATAATAAAATCCTAATATGCAAATCGACCAAACGGCAGAATGACCAACAGAACGACTGGTTGCTATGACACACACTGACCACCAGGGGGCAAGATGCTCAATGCAGGAGCTGTCCCCTGGTGGTCAGTGCTCTCCCACAGGGGGAGTGCCACTCAGCAAGAAGCCGGGCTCATGGCTGGCAAGCGCAGTGGCGGTGGCAGGAGCCTCTTCCACCTCTGCAGCAGCACTAAGGAGCAGCAAGCCGAGCAGTAAGGAGCAGTGAGCAGGTGGGCGGTAAGGAGCGAGGGGTCCCGGACTGCAAGAGGGATTCTGGACTATGAGAGGGATGTCCGACTGCTGGTTTAGGCCTGATTCCCATAGGGAGTGGGCCTAAGCCAGCAGGCAGACATCCCCCGAGGGGTCCCAGACTGTGAGAGGGCGCAAACCAGGCTGAGGGACTCCCCCACCCAGTGCACAAATTTCGTGCACCAGGCCTCTAGTCGAGTATAATGTTAGCTATGGGTTTGTCATATATGGCTTTCATTATATTAAGGGATGTTCCTTCTATACCCAATTTGTTGGGGGTTTTAAAATCATGAACAGGCATTGAGACATTTTTTTCTGCATCTATTGAAAGAATCATAAGATTTCTCTATTAATTTGGTTTCTCACATTTACTGATTTACATATCTTGAACCATCCTTGTATCCTAAGGATAAACCCCACTTGATCATGGTATATAATCTTTTTAATGTGCTGTTGAAATCAGTTTGCTAGTAATTTTTTTTTATTCCTCACCTAAGGATGTTTTTTTTCCATTGATTTTTTAGAGTGTGGAATGGAGGGAAGGAGGAAGGGAGGGAGGGAGGGAGGGAGGGAGGGAAGGAGGGAAACAATAATGTGAGAGAGACACATTGATTTGTTGCCTCCCGTGTGCACCCGAACTGGGACCAGGGATCAAAACTGCAATTCAGGTACATGCCCATGACCCCTGGGTGCCTAGGTTGAGACTCTAACCACTTAGCTCACCAACCAGGGCCAGTTTGCTAGCATTTTGTTGAGAATATTTGCATCACTATTCATAGGGGATATTGACATGTACTTTTATTTTCTTGTACTGTACTTATCTGGCTTTGGTATCAGGATAATTCTGGTCTTGTTAAAAGAAATTTGAGGGTGTTCCCTCCAAGTTTTTGGAAAAGTTTGAGAAGGATTGGCATTAATACTTTGACCGTTTGGTAAAATGCACCAGTGAAATTATCTGGTCATGGGCTTTTCTTTGTTGGGAGATTTTTGGTTATTGATTCAATTTCCTTAATCATGACTGGTCTGTTCAGATTTTCTATTTCTTTTTTATTCAGTCTTAGAAGGTGGTATGTTTCAAACATTTATCCATTTATTTTAGGTTATCCAATTTGTTGGCACATAATTGTTCATTGTGGCCTCTTATGATAAAGTGTCTTTTTGTAGTATCAGTTGTAATGTCTCTTCTTTTATCTATAACTAGAGGCCTGGTACACAAATTCATGCATGGGTGGGGTCTCTCAGCCTGGCTAGCAATCGGGGCCAATGGGGGCATCTCACCCAGTCCTGATCGGGGCCGATTGGGGCCAGCCAACGTGGGGGAGGGACCGTGGGGAGTTGGCCGGCCACAGGAGGTTGGCTGTGGGAACACACTGACCACCAGGGGGCAGCTCCTGCGTTGAGTGCCTTCCCCTGGTGGTCAGTGCGCGTCATAGCAACCGGTCAACCGGTTTTGTCATTCGGTCGCTTAGGCTTTTATATATATATAGATTTTGAGTCCTCTTTCTATTGTCTTAGTTAGTTTAGCTGAGTTTGTGAATTTTGTTGATCTTTTTTAAAAACCAACTCTTAGTTTTATTGATTTTTTTCTATTATCTTTCTAGTCTCTATTTCATTTATCTCTGCTTTAATCTTTATTATTTCCTTTCTTCTGCTAACTTGAGGCTTAGTTTTTTCTTCTTTTTCTAATTCCATAGGGTGTAAAGTTAGGTTGTTTATTTGGAAACCTGGAATCTTAAATTAGACAAAGGGAAAAAGGCAACTCAAGGGAACAACATGAAGAACTTCAATAGAGTCTAGGGAACACAACACAAATTCTTCAGTGACAAGAGAACCATACACATAGGCACAAACATCAGCATTGCCTACTGCCAAAGACAAATATGAACACAGCTTCCAGGAAATTTGGCAGGGTGCCTAATAAAAATTGAGCAATAGGGCATAAGATAAATTTAATTTAACTTGGTTTTTATGCCAAAGACTGGGCCCTGCAAAAGGGAAAAATGAGGACACAAATATAGAATCAGATAGAACTTTTTTTAAAAAGTAGTTCAACCCCTTACTCAACAAACATATCTTCAGCTATATATGCTTATGCTCATGTCATTTTCTCTGCTTGGAAGACTTTTTCCTATCCATTTATCATTCTTTAACTCTTACTTGTCCTTCAAAATTTACCTCAAGCATCATCCCCTTTAAGAAGTGTTCTCCAAATTTGCAGTTTGGCATACTTGCTTCCATAGCACCCTTTAAGAAACAAATAATTATTGCACACCTACCACCTGGCAGGTACCTGGTGCATTCTTCCTTCACAAAACACCTATTTGTACTACAGAATATAATTTTCATTGACCTATTTATTTATTTAACTTTTTACCCCCACTCACCCATCGCAGAGCCTAGCTACTGCCTCAGTTCCTATGAAGTACTAGGTGCTAGACATCACAAAGATTCAGAAGTTGCCGCTGCCTGAGGAAACTCATGCGCTACATAGAAAAGAGGAAATAAACAATTACAGTTCACAACAGGGTGAATAATGGCATGGGCAAAAGAAGCTTCTGAGTTTTCTAGAAAAGAAGAGATTGTGTGCACAAGCTTTGTACAAAAAAGCATGTTCAGTGTCCTGAACCTGTTTTGCAACAAGCTCATCAAACATGCACACTGGCTTTTAGCTCGGTGAGGATGAGTGCATTTGCATTTCATTTATTTCTTTATAGTGTTAAATTGCATTTTAGAAGCTAGGTATTTTTCCATTCATGTGGCTAACAAGCTAAGTTCAGACCAAGGAATAAGAGGGAGGCCAAAAGAAAATGTATGGCATCCACAATCTTTAATCTGCAATTGTGTATAGGTGTTATAATCATTCTATTATTGGACTTCAAGTAGCTGGTTCAGTTGGAAACCAAGTCCAGGAACAGAATTTCTGTAACCATAAAGGATTTCTCCCCTGTGATTAAGTACTAAAATGATAGGTGTTAAATTCAAAAGAAAGAGAGAGATTTCTGAAAGACATATGCCATGTGACTGAGAGTGGGTGGGGAAGAGTCAGAATTCACTAGGAGGTGGTGTCCTAACTTAATAGAACCTGATAACGCTCACCAGGCAAGTTGCTTCCAAAAGGGCACAGGCAAAATAGGAAATGTACCTCCTCAGTTCATTCATAACCTTGAACGCCTTCCCCATGTGGGCAGGATTGACAGTGATAGTCCTCTGGTTCTTCTCATCATCCCCAGCCTGTATCGGGGACAGGGAGCTCAGCTTGATGCTGTGAACAGGAAGGGAGTGGGAGGGGGGAAAAAGAGGATCACATGTTGATAAACCCATTCACCCAACTGCCACAAGTGCATGCATTTGCCCACCCACCAGGGGCATCCCTGTCAGCCTGTTCTCTTAACCATAGACCCAACAGGGAAGGAATGCATTGGGTCAGGCATTTCTGCAGGATCTTCCAATGCAAAGTGCATTCCTCTGGTGGAAGATGGGTCCTAGCTCAGCTTATTCCACCAAGCACTTTTGTGACTTTGTGGGAGTGCTTAACTTCCATCTCTCCAGATGGGGAAATTGAGGGAAAATTAAGCACTATACCATTCAATTCATAGGAATGTTTGTTCATTCAACAAACATCTAATGGAGCCTACTGTGTGCCAGGCACTGTATTGAAATTTAAGGGAAACACAATAAACAAGGAACAGACCCTGCTCTCACAAAATTTTGAGTTCAGTAGAGGAGAAAGCCAAGTAAACATTTAACCATTGTATCTTAAGTATTATAATTTGACTAGAGGCCTGGTGCATGAAATTCATGCACTTGGGGAGTCCCTCAGCCCAGCCTGCGCCCTCTCACAGTCTGGGAGCCCTCCAGGGATGTCTGACTGACAGACATCTTTAGTGCTGCTGCATCGCCATTGTGCTCACCAGCCATGAGCCCGGCTCAGGGCTTCTGGCTGAGTGGCACTCCTCCTGTAGGAGCACACTGACCACCAGGGGGCAGCTCCTACGTTGAGCATCTGCCCCCTGGTGGTCAGTGCACATCAAAGCGACTGGTCGTTCTGTCATTTGGTCAATTTGCATATTAGCCTTTTATTATATAGAATAAGAGTTACAGAAACACACAATTGGGGAAAAGGAAGACATATGTAATACTTTAAACAATAAAAAAGTGTTACAGAAACACAAAGGATGGGCAACTATCCCAATGCTGGTATGTTGAGGGGAAAACTTTGTAGAAGCTGAGCAAGAGCATACATTAACCAGGTAAAAAGGAAGATGGAAAGTATTTGGACAGAGAGAGCAGTATGCACAGAGACCTGGAGAAAAACTCAAGTGTGTTCAGTAAAACTAGAGGAGGGTATCAAGGAAAAAAAGGCTATTAGACTGAACAGTCTTGTGCCATATAAGCAAAGCTAAGGAGTTTAGTTTTCATTCTGAAACCATGAGAAGCCATCAAAAGGTTTTAAGCAGAGAAGTGGGGCAGGAAGCAGGTGAACATATTTGTGCTTCAGAAAGATCACATTGGCTACAGTATAGAGCAGTGATGGCGAACCTATGACACGCGTGTCAGAGGTGACACACGAACTCACTTTTTTGGTTGATTTTTCTTTGTCAAATGGCATTTAAATATATAAAATAAATATCAAAAATATGTCTTTGTTTTACTATGGTTGCAAATATCAAAAAATTTCTATATGTGACACGGCACCAGAGTAAGTTAGGGTTTTTCAAACTGCTGACACGCCGAGCTCAAAAGGTTTGCCATCACTGTCCTAAGGCTTAGGAAGAGCCACACTCAAGGGGACAAAGAGCCGCATGTGGCTCACGAGCCGCAGTTTGCCGACCATGGGTCTAAACCATCATAATCTCTTGTTTTATTACTATGATAACCTCCTCCCAGGCTCCAGAGTGATCTTCACAGAATGTCAGTGTAAGCATGGCATGTTCTATCTAGAACAAATCTCAGAGACCTAGGCTGGCCCTTCATAATCCCATCATTTCCCTGAAGACTTCTTGTTACTGTAGTACTAAAAATACTTACAACTGCCTAAATATACCAGGCTCTTTTGCCCTATCCCCATTCTCCCTGATGTCTAGTTCATTCCTTTCAGCCCTTCAAGCCTCTTGCTGGGATCTTCCTATCATCCTCCACTACCCACTATCAGTGGTTCTCAACCTTCTGGCCCTTTAAATACAGTTCCTCATGTTGTGACCCAACAATAAAATTATTTTCATTGCTACTTCATAACAGTACTGTTGCTCCTGTTATGAATCGTAATGTAAATATCTGATATGCAGGATGGTCTTAGGCGACCCCTGTGAAAGGGTCGTTCGACCGCCAAAGGGGTTGCAACCCACAGGTTGAGAACCACTGCACTAGATTAATTTTCCTTCCTATGTGTTCCCATGGTACTCTGTGCCTTCCTCTATATAATAATGTAATTATCTCTTACTTCTCTGTCTCCCCCACACAGTATGTGCTGGAAATGTTTAACAGTTGGTTTCAAGGAAGGGAGCCCTGATTTTTAACATTTGCCAATTTCCATGGTGTAAATATTCCCACCACAACATATTTCAATCTACCAACACACTGTCACTGAGTATATGGAGGTGGGAAGAAATGTGCAGCAAACACATCATTATATCGCCATATAGTATTTCCACTATACAGATATAAGAGACATAGTCCAAGGCAGTGGTTGCCAATCTTTCGGACCTCGTGGACCACCAGTTGGTGACTGCTGGTCAAGAGACAAAGATCATAGTAAAATAAATGGGAAGTGATGAGTTTTGAGTGTTAATTACACTTGTTTTTAATATAATTAAGTTATATAATTTAATTTTTAATAAAAGTTGTATTTAAAAACTGACTCATAAAATTCCTAAAAATTTAATAAGCAGCTCTTGCAAGTGGATGATTGTTGGCTCAAGCACAACACTGCTCACCCAACTTTGAGCTCCGTGAAAAACAGGATGGTGTCTTATTTCCCTCTCTATTCTTAGCTTCTGGCACATGACAGGTGCTCAATAAATGATTATTTGAGTAAATGAAGGAATGGGTAAGTAAATGAGGTATAACTACCAACTATTCCGTCTTTCTTCACTTCTCCTTATAAAAATAATTATGGCTTTATCCTTCTCAACTTCCCCTCCTCTTTCCCCATGGGGGATTTGAGGAATTACTTCTTAGCTGTCTGGTTCCCTGTATTGGTGATACAGAATCAGGAGGATGGGGGGGGCAGAGAAAGCCAGCATCAACTAAAGAAAAGGGAAGCAGCAAGAATAGTTTCTATTGCTGCTTACTGTGTTAGTTCTTAGTCTCTTTCCATCACTGAGGAAAATTCAGCCAATGAATGGAAAGGAAAAGACACTAGATAGCAAGTCAGCAAAGTGGGAAACAGAAAAGCCTCTGAGCAGGCTGATTGTGCAGAGGTATTTGGGGGATCTGTCAGATAAGGAGCTCCAGCGCATGCAGGGTGTGAAAGAGGAGAGGAAAGGGTAGCCTTAGAAATGCTGCTGAAGCTAGGAACTACATAGCCTGTAAAAGGCTTCAAGAGATGCAAATAAAGTTTAGGCAGAGTGGGTTGATACTGGGCAACATACACAGAGCCCAGGCACATTATATTCAAGCTACAGATGAGACAGAAGAAAGGCAAAGTCTCTTAAAGAAGGGGAAAAAATAGCCTGGCTGGTGTCGCTAGTAGTTGAAAGTCGACCCATGAACCAGGAGGTCATGATTCAATTCCCAGTCAGGGTACATGCCTGGGTTATGGGCTCAATCCCCAGTAGGGGGCGAGCAGGAAGCAGCCAATCAATGATTTTCTCTCATCATTGATGCTTCTTCCTCCCTATAAAATCAATAAAAACATATTTTTTTAAAAAAATAAGAAAAAAATAAAACTATCCCAAATCATTAAAATCCCTCATTAAAAAAAATGCACCCTTTAGAAACGGAAACTAAAAAACAAGAATCAGAGAGAGAAAGCCTTTGGTCCCACTCACCCCACACGATCCAGGAAAGAAAATGATTTAATTACCAGACATAGTCATTTGGTTCAGCCTCACGTCAGATCCGTGAGTAAAGCTTAAGTGCCATAACTTAGCTCCTAGTTTACTATGCAGCCTTTTGATCAAATTAGCCTCCCCCATGGTTCTCCTTCAGGAAGCAAGAAAAGTGGTGGCAGGCCCTCAGGAACATCTTGCCAGTAATAGTTTTCACGGCAAATTAACAAACTGTTGTACGCCAGGTTCTTGTGAGTTCATCAGCTTGACTCTGCTTCTCCAAGTCTGGGCAGCAATAGAATGCTGACAAGTTAGGATTTTGGAACCTACAGGGATCTGGGCAAATTGCAGATCTAGCATGTTTCCCAACCCTAAAGCGCAAGGAATGACCACTGACTTGGGATAATGTGCACAGCCTATCAGGCCAAGGGGGCTCATTTCTTATGTCCCACTCTCTGAGGTTCTTCACTGTGCGGCCAAACCAGGCCAAATGAAAAGACTGGATCCTCTAGGACCTGTGACACAGCACTACCTCACCCCACGGACTGCGGGAAACTGCAGCGCTTACTGGAGTCAACATTATTCATTGTATTGAATTTGGAATTTTCCCACAAGCCCACCATAATTCATCAAAGCCAACCAGCAGCTGTTGCCATTCTTATAATCAAGCTCAAGAACAGGTATGTTACTAATCACATTCCTAAGGGTCCAATTCACAGACTGCTTCCTTCAAAACCCAGGGGTAAAAATCTCTTAAGTGGGCTGTGTAAAAATGTGAAGCACAAGAGAACCGCTTGAGTTCAGACAGAATTAGACAAGGAGCAAGAAAGACTAAAAGAAAGCACACCCTTTGTTATGTGGTATTTTGGAAGCCAAACTTCTGTTTGGTTTGAATAGGAAAACTGAGCTTTTCCATGTGTGTAGTTTTGATAAAGGCTACAATAGGCATTCATAAATTAAAAAGAAAAGTCCAGGAAAATTGTGCTGAGACTCTAAAAGTCCTTATAAATTATAAAAAGTTACAGATACCTAGCTTGAGAACCACAGAACTTACTTAATGGGGGAGGTGGGAATCTGAGAACAAAGCATGTTCAATTTATTTTTTATATCGTTTATTAATGTTCTTTTCAGGCTAACCTAGTTCTAGGGTTCATCTAGCAACTGAAAAAAATTAGGTCAGTTCTACAATGGCAAATTTCATCAAATAAAGAACTTGCTTTAGAAAAGTTATCCAAAAATGTTTCTGTCTGGATCTGGAATAATCTAAAACCTAACAAGCAAGATCCTAAAAAACCCAAACCTGAGTATGGGGAAACTATGTGGTTTCTGTCACTGATTGTTTTTGTTGTTGTTTTGTTTTGTTTTGAGGGTTTTTTTGCAGTTGAAAACCTTATTTCACCAAAAAGTTTTTCCAAAATGGAAAATTTTATTTCAATTATCATGGGTAAAATGCACATCTGCTTCAGGCAACAGTGATGTTCAAAAATTTCTTCAAAAGTTCCTACCCACTACTTCTGAGGTAGGAGAGGACTCAGCAAAGTGCTGTGGGAAGAAAGAAAAAGCTTAAGTGCTGCACTCAACACTTGTTCTTCCCTGGATCTTGACTGCATTTTTTACTTAGCATCGCAAAACCCAGCCTTTAGAGAGCATCAGTTCTCTAAATTGTGTCTTCTCAGAAAATATCATCTATCTGCTCCTGGATCAAGGGCAAAGAGATACGCTCCGTCCTGTTCCAAAGCTCTGCCAGGTCCAGTGGCAGGCCCCGCTCAGTAAAGATGAGCCATTCTCCCTCTGAGGACTGTTCACACAAATTCTTGGCATAATCTTGGGCGCCTGGGGCCCACCTCAAGCAGGGGCATCCTGATGCCTCTGATGAAGGAAACCACAATTTTAAGAAAAACGAACAACCAACTTCCCCTTTTTATGATGTTTCTTCCAGAAGTTGTGATTCTCTGCAACTCTTGCAGATATGCCAGAGACTAGGCCTGAAATAATTTTTTTAATTATGGCAAAGTATATATAACATGAAATTTATATTTTAACCATCTTTAACTGTACATTTCAGCAGCATTCAGTACATTTATGTTGTTGTGCAACCATCACCACCATCCATCTCCAGAACACTTTCATTTTCCCAAACTGAAACTCTACCCATTAAACAATAATAACTCCCCATTCCTCCCTCTCCCCAACCATTAGCAACCACCATTATATTTTCTGTCTCTATTAATTTGACTACTCTAGGTATCTCATATAAGTCAGAAATTTATTTTAATTCATCCATAAGACTGATTTCCAGAACTGAAATAAAATCCCAATAGCAAGAGCAACTGCCATTTTCAATGTCTATCTGCTCTACGCACACACAAATACATACACACACACATGCTATCACTGTAGTAACTGAGAGCCTTTTTCTTTGCAAAACAGAAGACAGAATTATCTTCCTCTGACAAACCAAGCCACAGCAATTCTTCACACAGAGAGATGGGAAACAGCTTCAGAAGGACCCATAGAGCTGGAGAGCTTGCAGTATACAACAAAAATGAGTGTAAATTCACAGGTTCTTCTTAAGATTTTGGCCTGAACAAAGGTGTATTCAGTGGTTCCAAACCTCATGGAGTCTATAAAAAAGAGGACTGAGGTAGGTCTTGTTGAAACCTAGAAGAAGAAATGCCACCCCTACATCTGACTACGAGAAGTTAGTTTAGGTATAAAAAAATCCTGGCCTGATAAACTCTCCCTAATTTTCTCATGGGAATGGTCCCACATAATCTGCTTGGGATGACAAATATAGGAAGGCCCTAAAATAAGTTATGTTAGTATCCCAGTAGAGTCATGGGATTCAGCAGGTCAATAAATGAATACCAATGATAACAGCAACTAGCATTTCCTGAGTACTTCCTCTGTTCCAGAAAAACTTGACTAGGTGCTTTATACATTTTTTCTCATTTGATCTTCACAAGAACCCCATGAGGTATAAATACTATTACTCCTTTTGCACCAAAAAGAAAAATTATTTCTGAAAAAATGCGACACACTCAAGGTCACACAGTTTATGAAGTAGATTCACTGCAAGATCTGTTACTCCAAAGCCCATGCTTTCAATTATAGCCTTTAAAGGTAGAAGTTATTTTCATACCCTTATGGCAAAGAAAGAAAATTGTTCATTAAAAATCTCTTGGCTGAAAATGTTTAATGCTTAAACACAGCCCCAATTAAGCTTCATCAGGTTAAGTGTGGAACAAGCCCCAGATTCAGGATTCCTCCAGTCTCTGGAGGTTTGACATGTGATCCTAGGCCAGTCACTCAGCTTCTCTGACCCTGGGTTTCTTAGGGAACTTGTAAAACAAGACTAATTCCCCAGTTCTCTCCTACCTCAAAGCATTCCATAGGGTCAATTACCCGTACTGAGATAAAAAGGCCGATATCTAAAGATGAACCTATTGGCCAAAAGTTTTCAATCTCCTCTCTAACCAGCTTGCTTTTTAATTATCAGAGCTTCCCACAGAAGTTATCAACTAATCAGCAAATTATTATCCAGGACCTACTATGCACGCAGTCACACAGCAGTGACAGAGCAGTCACTGAGGACTATTCAGAGGTATAGGTACCATCCTTGTCCTTGAGGACCTGTCTCCAAGTTTGGGGACTTATAAGATATAAAAAACAAAAGCACAAAAATTCTGGTGTCTTCATCTATTATTCGGTACCCAACTATGAGATACTGGAATTCAGAAGAGCATCAGCTGGGACTAGAAAAGCTGAGATTTCAGAAGACAAATGCTTGGCATGGTAAGTTGGTCCTGGAGTAGAAACAAAATATAGTGAGCTGAGTGACCTGATGAATGTTGGAAGATGCTCAGTTTGTATTTCTCGCTACTCTCTGTCTCCAATACAGGAAAAGCATAAGAACATATGCAAAAACCAGGTGTTATAAAGCAAACGACATCAGCCATGCCACCTGAAAGGCACTGAATATTGAAATACAAGAGAGTTCCTTGAGGGCATGGACCCATTACATTTCTTAATACAGTCCTGGGAACACATTAGGTGCCCAAAAATGCTTGGGAAGCAGTACTGTGATCTGCTGCTGCTAGTCTCACATGGACCTTTCAGCCCATTATACCATGAGTCAAGAAAATAGGCCTGGTCCAGAACCTCTAACCTCCATTCACATCACCCGACCCTACTGCTAGATGCCATACACCAGAAAGGTGAAGACGCTGCCCACCTCTGCCCCAAGTCTAGGAAACAGGCTACATGGAGTCCAACACTATGCTTTTACTGCAAAGAGCATCCAGGGACAGACTGCACCAGCAGCATACTCTGTCCCAAAAGCCCCAGACTCTTGAAGTCACATCAAGAAACACAGTCCTGCCCTGGCAGATGTGGCTCAGTGGTTGGAGCATCGACCATGTACTGAAGGGTCGTGGGTTCAATTCCCAGTCAAGGGCATGTACCTGGGTTGGACATTCAAATCCCAGCCCTGGTGCAAGATGCAACCAACCAATGTGTCTCCCTCACATTAATGTTTCTCTCTCCCTCCCTCCCTCTTCTTTCTTCCCTCTTTCTCCCTCCCCTCCCTCCCTCCCTCCCTTCCACTTTCTCCAAAAATCAATGGAAAAAATATCCTCAGGTGAGGATTAACAAAAAGAAAAAAAGAAAGACAGCCCCTGAGGCCTGTTCAGAAAAGAGAACACCCAGCAATCACATCAGGCCTCATGAGGTCTAGAGATGTTTAATGACATCACTCTGCACCACGAGGTGCAAGAGTTGGGGCAATCTGTGCAAACGAAGTGTTTATTGCGGTACTCCCCAGACAGTGTGGATTTAATTAAACCTGTTATTTAACCAGCGGGTTACCATCTGCATCAAACCGACAACTCAAAGCAGCAGCCCTCCCCTCCGTGTGCACTTGCATGACCTGACCCCTCCCTGCTGCCATCTCACCTAGAGGAAAATGACAAGCCTTGTTCTCTATCAGCTGCAGATGCAGAATGAAGAGGCTGGCACAACATGAGATGTTTTGGCACACAGAGGAATGACCTGCCATGCATTGCACTGGGCACCTTCACAGTAAAAGAATCAGATCCCCAGATAATAGTTTAAAATTTATAAACATGTGCTTGCCAGGAAATAAACCCTTACTAGTTAGATCCTGCTCAACAGATTGCTGATTCCTATTTCATAAGAAACCCCTGGTAAAGAAGCAAGAGTTCCTCTTAAGAACACACCTTCCAGTATCATTTATAAACTTTTCAATGCCAATGAAAGTCAGATCAGAGTGAGTGTCATCTGATAGGTTTCTCTCCTTCTTACCTGAATTTGTGTGCATATAAAGGCACACAGGCACGCACGCAGGCACGCACGCTCACACACACACACAACACTTTTAGGAACGACATTACCATAACATGGTTCCTGAAGATTTGAGCACTTCAGTGTGAAAATGCAATCACTCTATGCCTGGCCAGCCCTGCTATAACATCAAAACACACACACACACACACACACACACACACAAACCCCACCAAAGAAAAAACACCCCGGGAAAGTAGCCAGGAAAGGGAAATGCCTTGAGAAAGGCAATCCTGATTCAGCCCATGCTGAAACTATTCCCAAACACCAGCCAGGAAGTCCTCTCGCAGGGTGCTCCGCTGCCCAGCAAATCCAGACCTGCCTTTATGGAAGCTAATCTCTGGAGAAAAGGGCTTCCCTGCTCTATTCGGCCTCCCGCTGGGATCCATCAGTGGCCAGGTCTTCCTTCCGACCCTGCCTAGCTAATGCAAACACAAAAGCTGGTGGCTGCCGCACGAGCACACATTCACTTACACATACACACAACACACTTGCACATACATACCTTTCAGCCTCCATTGTGCAAGGCCCAGCGGGAGTGGCAGCTGCTGAATTGTGCATGCACCGGAGATCCTAGCTCTGTTCTCGGTTCTCGCAGCCAACCAGCAGGAGATCTGATCAGCAACAGTGATTCAGCATGGCTGCAAATGAAGCCTCCTCCCTCTCGATCCTCCTTCCTCTGACTTACTAGCGGCAGCTTCTACCGCAGAAGCAGCAGCAACAGAAAATGTCTTACCCAGAGCTCCCTGCAGTCCTTTCAGCAGCTAAAAGCAGCAACCCACTTGCTCCCCCTCCCCCGCAGGCTTGCTGCTCCTCCGTCTCCTAGGAACAGCGCAGCTCCAGCAACCCAACTGCGGTGCCACCTTTCCAACTGCCTCCACATCTGCCCAGGCATCCCCAGCCCAGGCGACTTGCCTACCCCAAGGACTCGCGTCTTCTCTGCCTAGACTGCAAAGACTCAGGCAGTTATTCACTAGCCCAAGAAATACTGGCCCCCACCTCCTCCCCTGCCCCCACCAGCTATGAGTCTGTCAGCCCGGCCAGATTGCTGGAATGAGGAGGCCCCTCCCTCTGAGGCTTGCAATGGAGTTTATCCACCTGGGGAAATTGACTTGTAGGTCAGCTCATGTTCCAATTCCTTCTCCCAAAATCTACAGTAGCTCTGAGAGTCTGATAGATAGGGAATAGTTAGGGGGAAAGAGCCTGATACAACTGAGTCTTCTCTGCACAGAGAAATTAGAAAAGAAAACTGGCAGATATAGGTGAAAATGAAACAAACCCCATTTTACTGCAAGAGGCCAAATTTCATAGCACAAACCTAAAATAGCTTCCTAAAATCTGTCGTATTGAAATTTGACTAAGCTGTGCTCTATCTACTAAGTCTCCCACTGACTCCCCATCTCCAGCCTAAGTATCTCACACCCTGTTAACTCCAGCTGTTGAGACTCAATTTAGACTAACTTAACTCTAAAACATAATCTTGGGGAGGCAGGAGGCCAGTCTGTGTCCTAGCCACAGCCAAGAGGCTTAGCGGTAACTAAGGCAATCAGCCACTGATGATTGACTCTGCACAAAAATGGGTTTAGAAGCTTCCCTGATGCCTCAGGAAATCACACCTGGGCATCCCTATGCTGGGACCCTCCATGTCACACCTGTGCTTCTCCGGATCCGCACTACCACTAGCTATCTGAGTGACTTTCAGCAAGTCTTTTCTTCACTGTGGACCTCAGCCCCTCATCTCAGGATGAGACCAGACAATTTCAAGAGTCCCTTTCACCTCTAAAATCACAATGAGTGTAAAAAAATGTCTTAATGTTCCATTTTTCTTCTCATTAGAGTAACCCGCGAGATTGTTTAAGGAGAAAATCTATTGGACTCTAATTTTTTGTAGAATGCTTCAGGGAAAGTATGAGAGATGCTCTATAAATCTATTATTGTTATAATTTAGGCCTTTTTTCACTGCTACAAAGCCCTGAAACCAAGGCGGGAAGGAGGGGCACTGAGGTAATACAAACTAAGAGTAACTTAAACTTAATTTAGACTGTTGAACTCAAACTGGCTAGGATGTTATTCTCAAAGATTATCTCTGATACGTCAGGGCCTTCTTAGATTAGGCCATTACCCAAATTCATTCTTTCTCAAATGAGAAGAAACCTAGGTGGTCTTATTTACACCCATCAGCCCTGTATCACCACTTCTTCTCACAATACTCCTCTCATCTTTTGCCTGCTCTGTCTCTTCCTCCTCTAATCAGTCTTATGGCTCTACTCCAGATATTTCCTCTTGAAGTAAAGCACACAGACCAGGAGTAGCTAACATCACAAATAAGGAAACAGAATCCCAGAATCCATGCCAAAGTGCAGATATCCACCAGGAAGACAACTGGGTGATTCATAAAAAGGACATAAAAATAAGAGGAGTCTCTCTTTTACAACTTCATACCCTCATTCACAACTTCACCATTCAGGAAATGAGGGAAATGTCACATCTAACAAACCAGAGAGAAAGAAAAATAAAAGTCCAGGAAAGGAAATATACAAGGGCTGAACATATTCAGGTTTCAATATTACAACTACTGAGGGGCAGTTTAAAACTTTACAGACTTTTCTTTGCAATCTACTTTTGCCATGCTAACTATCACTACAATGTATGTGTTGAAACCATACTACTACCATCTACACCGCTCACTTTATCCATAAGAAGTACACAGGACAGAGACGATTCAGAGAAGGTAATCAAGAAAATACTATCTAGTAAAACCAGGGCCAGAGCTAGGCCAAGAATTAGTCTCCAGACTGCTGGCACAAAGTTCCTGCCCTAATCGTCTCTAGTTTGGGCTACGGTTTACATTTTCTACCTCATTATCCAAATGTTTTCTTGGCCACAACCTGAACCTGTTTGCTCTAGGGTAACCTTCCTGAATGGACTTCAGTTTAAGAAAAGTTGCTAATGAATTCTTGCAATGGAGGAAAGTTAAAAGAACCAAAATAGTGTCTGCCTAAGGAAGAGGTCCCACCCTTGGAAGCCTAGCAGTAGTGCCTTACCCCCTTCTTAGCTCTCCTTCTCATCCTCAAGCCTCCTCCCACAGCTTACCAATAGTGGCCTCACCTTTCCATCCAAAGCAATTTTGTTCAGGATCCTTCAGCTCTATGCAGCTCAGGAAGAACCATGTTAGAAGAAATTTTGTGGTTGTGGATTTGGTCTAGAAAGTTCTCTGCTACACACTCTATCTCGCCACAAGTAGTCAGTACAGCATAGTTTATCTGGAGAGAATTAGAAGACCAATCATTCTTAAATTTTTTTAATTGAATTTACTGGGGTGACATTGGTTAATTAAATTATATAGGTGTTGTGGGTACAATTCTATAACACATCATCTGCATATTGTATTGTGTGTTCACCACCCCAAGTCAAATCTTTCCATCATCATTTGTCCCCCCTTTACCCTCTTCTACCTCCCCACCCTGTTCCCTCTGACAATCAAGTTACTTTGCAAGTCTCAATTTTCTCATCTGTAACAGATAATAATTGTGCCTACCTCCAGGGTTGTTAGGTTTCAATGTATACTGTTGTTGTTTTTGAGGGTTTTTGTTTGTTTTTTGCTTAATCCTTTCACCTTTTCTACCCAGTCCTCCAACCCCTCCCCTCTGACAGCTGTCGGTTTGTTATCTATGAGTCTGTTTCTATTTTGTTTGTTAGTTTATTTTACTCATTAGATTCTACATATAAGTGAAATCATATGGTTATTTGTCTTTTTCTGACTGGCTTATTTCACTTAGCATAATACTCTCCTGGTCTCATTCTTCCTTTTAAGTATCTTTTCTCTTCTTTTCTTGCTTTTACCCTCCTTCTCCAGGACTTCAGGTCCCCACATGTGCAGGCACCTTAACACAGTACGGTGGTCCCACACCTAACTGTGCAGCAGAACCATCTGCCCAGCTGATAACTATTGTAGGCATCAGAGAATCAAAAGGTACAAAAAACTCTTTAGGGATACGGAAATGTTTCATATCTTGACTGTGCTGATGCTTACATAATTGTATACAACTATTACATTTCATCAAACCAGATGAAATGGGTGAATTTTATTTTATATAAATGATACTTCAATAAACCTGAGAAAATGAAAACACTACAGGGGCCAGGCACCACCTCACACCTATAGAGTTAGGGCCCAAGGAACAAGAGTGTTAATGAACTTCATAGGGGACTCTAATACACAGCTAAATTCAAAATCTACTTAGAACAATGAAAAGAGCTCACATCGTTAAAATCAGACAGACTAGGGTCCAAATATATTTACCAGAAACATAACCCTCGGCAAGTTACTTTGCAAGTCTCAATTTTCTCATCTGTAACAGATAATAATTGTGCCTACCTCCAGGGTTGTTAGGTTTCAATGTAAAAGTATATAAAGCACTTAGCAGAGAGCCTGGCCTATACTAAGCATTCAGTAACCACTGACAGCTATTATTTGCATTGCCTGTGCCATTGTTACCAAACTATTCCTCTGTGAGTCCTTGGTTCAGAGGTTAAGAAGTCAGCCGGATACCTTATGCCAGGAAGGACAGCCATGGGCCTCTCCTGAAGCCATTTCCACATTTCCAATAATGACTATTACCAACAGGTCACCAATGACCAGCAGAACCAGAGCTAAATTAAGGCCCACCCACATCTATATTGCCAAAACTTCCCTTCAGATCCTGGACCACGTGACGAGTAGACTCTACCTATAGGTGCTTATAGTGCCCTAGCCCAGGAAGCCAGGCAGAAACTGAAAATGAACTGAAGCCCAAAAATGTCAGAAGGTAAACAGAACAGGACCTTATCCAGAGTAAAGTTTGGCTTCCCTCAGGACTCTTCCTCTGAGGGTAGAAGAAACCATGCCCTGAGTGGATACAAGAGACTCACCCATGACATTTGTGTTGCACTTTAATGCTTACAAAGTGTTTCATGTCCCTCATCTCCTTTGGTTTAAGATAACAACCCCTGAATAGTAATAACAGCTCCCATTTCTTGTTTATTTACTCTGAGCCAGATTCAGTACCCAAGACTTCAGTACCCCTCTCATTAAATCCTCACCAGAGAAGGGACTATTATCCTTGTTTTAAATGTGAGGTGTAGAGAAACACAACAAATTTGTATGTATTAATTTTGCATTGTGCAACTTTACTGAATTCTAACAGTTTTTTATGGAGTCTTTAGGATTTTCTATATATAATACCACATTATCTGCAAATAGTGATAGCTTTATATCTTCCTTTCCAATTTGGATGACTTTTAATTCTTTTTCTTGCCTAATTGCTCTGGCTAGGAATTCCAATATTATGTTGAATAAAAGTGGTGAAAGTGGGCATCCTTGTCTTGTTCCTGATCTTGGAGAAAAGGCTATCAACTTTTCACCATTTGGTATGATGTTAGTTGTGGCATATGTGGGTTTTATTATGTTGAGGTACATTCCTTCTATACCCACTTTAATAAGGGTTTTTATCATAAATAAATGTTGAATTTTTTCAGATGCTTTTTTTTGCATTTATTGATATGATCCTATTATTTTTACCCTTCCTTTTGTTAATGTGGTGTATCACATTAACTGATTTGCATTTGTTGAATTATCCTTGCACCCAAGGGATAAATCCCATTTAATCATGGTGAATGACCTTTTTAATGTGCTGCTCAATTTGGTTTGCTAGTATTTAGTTGAGTATTTTTGCATCTATATTCATCAGGGATATTAGCCTGTAATTTTATCTTCTTGTGGTGTCCTTGTCTGGTTTTGGTATCAGGATAATACTGGCCTTATAAAAATGAGTTTGAAAGACTTCCCTCCTCTGTTAGAACTAATAAGTTCAATAAAGTTGCAGGATACAAAATCAATATGCAAAAATCTGTTGTGTTTATATACACTAATAACAAAGAATCATAAAGAGAAATAAAGAGACCTAGCCAGTTTGGCTCAGGGGATAGAGCGTTGGCCTGTGGACTGAAAGGTCCTGGGCTTGATTCCAGTCAAGGGCACATGCCTGGGTTGAGGGCTCGATCCCCACCCAGTTGGGGACGTACAGGAGGCAGCCGATCAATGATTCTCTTTCATCATTGATGTTTCTATCTCTCTCTCCCTCTCCTTTCCTCTCTGAAACCAATACAAAAATATTTTTTACAAAAGAGAAATAAAGAAAACTATCCCATTTACAATTACATAAAAAAATACCTAGGAGTGCTTGCTTTGGCAGCACATATACTAAAAACAATAATTAGGAATAAATTTAACCAAGGAGGTGAAAGACCTGTATATTATAACTGCAAGACATTAGTGAAAAATAACTGAAGACACAAATAAATGTAAAGATATTACCTGCTCATGGATTGATAATCAATATTGTTAAAATGCCTATACTAATCAAAGCAAGCTACATATTCAATGCAACCCCTATCAAAATATCAATGGCATTTTTCAAAGAAATAAAACAAATAATCCTAAAATTTGTAGGAACTACAAAAAACATCAAAGAGCCAAGGCAATTTTGAGAAAGAAGAACAAACCTGAAAGTACCATGCTCCCTGATTTCAAACTATATTGCTAAGCCATAGTAATCAAAACAGTGTTGTATTGGCATAAAAGCAGATATAGAGCCTGGCCGGTGTTGCTCAGTGGTTGAGCATTGACCCTTGAACCAGGAGATTGTGGTTCGATTCCCATTCAGGGCAGATGCCCAGGTTTTGGGCTAGATCCCCAGTAGGGGGCATGCAGGAAGCAGCCAATCAGTTATTCTCTCTCATCATTGATGTTTCTGTCTCTCTCTCTCCTCTGAAATCAATAAAAACATTAAAAAACAGATATATAGATCAATGGAACAGAACACAGAGTCAAGAAATAAACCCACACATATATGGTCAGTTAATTTATGATGGAGACAAGCATATACAATAGGGAAAGGACAGTCTCTTCAATAAATGGTGTTTGGAAAACTGGACAGTCACATGCAAAAGAATGAAGCTGGACCACTATCATATATACCTTACACAAAAATTAACTCAAAATGGATTAAAAACTTGAACATTAAATCTGAAACCATAAACCTCCTAGAAGAAAATACAGGTTGTAAATGCCTTGGCATAGGCCAGTGATGGTGAACCTTTTGAGCTCGGCATGTCAGCATTTTGAAAAACCCTAACTTAACTCTGGTGCCGTGTCACATATAGAAATTTTTTATTCTTGCAACCATAGTAAAACAAAGATTTATATTTTTGATATTTATTTTATATATTTAAATGCCATTTAACAAAGAAAAATCGACCAAAAAAATGAGTTCGCGTGTCACCTCTGACACGCCTGTCATAGGTTTGCCGTCACTGGCATAGGTCTTGGCAATGACTTTTTGAATCTGACAGCAAAAGCAACAAAAGCAAAAATAAATAACTAGGACTACATCTATAATAAAAAGCTCCTGCACAGCAAAGAAAAACTATCAACAAAATGAAAAGGCAATCTACTAAATGGAAGAAAAATATCTGTAAATCATATATCTGATAAGGGGCTAATAACTAAAATACATAAAGAACGCCTACAACTCAACAGCAGGAATACTAATAACACATTTAAGAAATGGGCAAAGACCTGAATAGACATTTTTCCAAAAAAGATATTCAAATGGCCAACAGGTACATAAAAAGATGCTCAACATCATTAATCATCAGGAAAATGCAAGTCAAAACCAGGAGATATCACCTAGCACCTGTCAGAATCGCTATTAGCAAAAGATAAGTAACAGGTGTTAACGAGGATGCAGATTGTTGTTGGGAATGTAAATTGATGTAGCCACTATCGAAACAGTATGGAGGTTCCTCAAAATATTAAAAAATAGAACTACAAGTTATCCAGCAATTCCACTTCTGGGTATTTATCCGAAGAAAATGAAAACACTAACTTGAAAAGATATATGCACCCCCATGTTCATTGCAGCATTATTTACAATAGCCAAGATATGGAAACAACTTAAGTGTCTGCCGATGGATGAATGAATAAAGAAATTAACACACACACACACACACACACACACACAAAATGTAATATTATTCAGGCATAAAAAAATGAAATCTTGCTATTTGCAACAACATGAATGGAACTTGAGGGCATTATGCTCAGACAGAGAAAAGGCAAATACCATATGATCTCTCTTATATGTGGAATCTAAAAAAAATAAAAAATTTTAAATTAAGTATAATTTTTTTTATTGATTTCAGAGAGGAAGGGAAAGGGAGAGAAAGAGAAACATCAATGATGAGAGCAAATCATTGATTGGCTGCCTCCTGCCCGCCCCACACTGGGGATCGAGCCCAGCCTGGGCATGTGCCCTAACCAGGAATCAAACTGTGACCTCCTGGTTCATAGGTCAACGTTCATCCGTGGAGCCACACTGGCTGGGCTAAAAAAAATTTTAATTAAAAAATAAAACAAGGTTGGTGAAGCTCCATCTGAATAAAAATAAATGTGAGAAAACTGAGGTTCTTAGAGTTAGATGACTTAACCATGGCCCCATAGGTTTGAAAACAGGTCCACCTGACCTCAGTGCCCACCATTAACTACCCCTATATTACTACCTTCATTTTAGAGATAAGCCAATGAGGTTGAAAGCGATGCCTAACCTAATGCCCTTCCCACCTTACCTGTGGAACCTTTAAAGATGTTTATACAGACTGTCACCCAAGGCTTCCAAATACCTACTATAAAGTCCTTCTCCATGGTTTCCTCTGGTCCCTTAGCTTACCAACCAAGCCTAGGCACAGATTGGTCTTAGAAAAAGCTGGCTACACCACTGAACCCCAAGTGAGTCAAAGAAAAGCCAGACCAACTATAGCAGCAAGCAGGATGCTTTACAGAGGCCAATACATTGTAAAGATTCCTCTTCAAGGGTCTTCATAAGAATTCCTTCCTCTGCCCTGGTCAGTGTGTTCAGTGGTTAGAGCCTCAGCCTGTGCACCAGTGGGTCTTGGGTTCATCCTGGTCAAGAGCACATGCCTGGATTGTGGGTTCAGTCCCCACACCCCCATATCCCCCTTCCACCTCCTGTCCAGTGTGCGCCAAAGGCAACCAACCCATGGGCCTTTCTCACATCAATGTTTCTCTCTCTCCCTTCCACTCTCTCTGAAAATCAATGGAAAAAAACATTTTCACTCCTTGAGTGAGAATTAAAAAAAAAAAAAATTCCTTCCACTATCAAATCTTCAACCTGCAACTGGTGCCCTCTGCTGGCAAATATGTGCATCTCTTCATAACAAAAACAAAATCTAGTTTCACCTGTGGCTTAGGAAGGGGGAAAAATCTGCTTTCCCCATGAACAGAACATTCAAGAATGAGCATTAATTCCTACTTACAACTTTTCATAGGTACTTTCAACTTTAAATTGATCCTCTACCTGCTAGCCCTGTCTTACCTCTCTAGTTCTTTCCTTTCTGGATACAAAGAAAACTGGACTATCCTATATAATAAAAGGCTAATACACAAATGGACCAAACTGCAGAATGACCAGTCACTATGATGCGCACTGACAACCAGGGGGCAGACGCTCAATGCAGAAGCTGCCCCCTGGTGGTCAGTACACTCCCACCAGTGCACTCCCACCAGAAGCCGGGCTCACGGCAGGTGAGCGCAGCGGCAGTGGTGGGAGCCTCTCTCACCTCCGCAGCAGCACTAAGGATGTCCAACTGCTGGCAGTCATACATCCCCTGAGGGTTCCCTGACTGCAAGAGGGCCAGGCTGAGGGCCCCCCCTCCAGTGCACAAATTTCATGCACTGGGCCTCTAGTCCTATCTAATAAAAGAGAAACATGGTAATTAGCTGTACGGCCGCTACCCTTCCCACTGGCTAATCAGGAAGATATGCAAATTAACTGCCAGCCAAAATGGCGGGCGGCAGCCAGGCAGCTTGAAGCGGAACAAGAGGCTTGCTTGCTTCAGTGACGGAGGAAGCCAAGCTTCCCTGCCTGCCTTGCCGGCCTCTGAGCTGCAACTCTAAGAAACATTGTAACAAATATAGAAGCTAAACAAACCCCCAGAAATCTGCTTTAGTCATCCAGGCTTCAGCCAGCCGGACCACAACATTGTTTCAAATACAGAAGGTAAACAAAGGCCAGAAACCTGCTTTCAGCAGCGGAGGTCTCATAGCTGGAGCCGAGCCTCAGAGCTAAAGCTGGCCCAGAATAAATAAAAAAAAAAAAGAAAAAAGGACAGGTTGGGAGCTTCAGTCACCCGCCAGCCTGAAAACGGCCCTCAGCCCCTCACCCAGACTGGCCAGGCACCCCAGTGGGGACCCCCACCCTGAAGGGGGTGTAACCAGCTGCAAACAGCCATCATCCCCTCACCCAGACTGGCCAGGCACCCCAGTGGGGACCCCTACCCTGATCCCAGGACACCTTCAAGGGCAAACCAGCCCGGCCCCCCACCCGTGCACCAGGCCTCTATCCTATATAGTAAAAGGGTAATATGCCTCCCAGCACCGGGATCAGCATGACAGGGGGCAGCGACCAACCCCCCTGATCGCCCTTTGGCTCTGTGTGTGACAGGGGGTGGGGCCCCCACCTCCCTATCCGCCCTGCTCTGTTTGTGACAGGGGGAAGGCACCCCAACCCCCTGATCGCCCTGCAGCTCAGTGTGTGACAGGGTGCGGCACCCCAACCCCCCCCCTTCGCCCTGCCCTGAGTGTGACAGGGGCAGCGCCCCAACCCCCTGATCCGCCCTGCTCTGTGGGTGATAGAGGGTGGTGCCCCAACTCCCCTATCGGCCCTGCTCTGTGAGTGACAGGGGGGAGCTCCTCAACCCCCTGATCCACCCTGCGGCTCTGTGTATGACAGGGTACGGAGCCCCAACCCCCCTGATGGGCCCTGCTCTGTGCGTGACCAGGGGCAGCGCCCCAACCCCCCAGTCAGCCCCACCCTGAGCGTGACTAGGGGTGGCATCGCAACCTCCTGATCCGCCCTGCTCTGTGCATGACAGGGGCAGCACCCCAACTCCCCAATTGGCCCTGCTTTGAGCCCGACCAGGGGCTGCACCTAGGAATTGGGCCTGCCCTCTGCCACCCGGGAGCAGGCCTAAGCCAGCAGGTCATTATCTCCCGAGGGGTCCCAGACTGCGAGAGGGCACAGGCTGGGCTGAGGGACCCCCCCCCCCAGTGCACAAATTTTTGTGCACCGGGCCTCTAGTTTTATATAAAAAGTAAAAAACAGATGAGACAGAGCCCCAAAGTTAAGAATACAATGATGTGTGTGTGGGTGAGCTCAGGTCTGCACATATAGCAAGTACAAAGAATTCAGGCAGGCACATGATTAATGTAAAACTCATGCACAAGAATTCCCAAACATTCTGGTCACTCTCTACCTTCAAATAACTAACTGCATGCTTATAATTCAGTCTCACTGAATATCATACTCTACGTCAGCGGTTCTCAACCTGTGGGTTGCAACCCCTTTGGGTGTCAAACGACCCTTTCACAGGGGTCACCTAAATACATCCTGCATATCAGATATTTACATTACGATTCATAACAGTAGCAAAATTACAATTATAAAGTAGCAATGAAAATAATTTTATGGTTGGGGGTCACCACAACATGAGGAACTGTATTAAAGGGTCGCGGCATTAGGAAGATTGAGAACCACTGCTCTATGTAAAGGGCTGTTCCAGGGAGCTACAACATACATCCTACGTGAATAATATGTCAAGGAGCTTACAAACTTAGTTGGAGAAATTACACAGGGACCCATATAAATAGTGGTGAAAACAAACAAAAACAAAAAATAAGAGTCTCAGAAGAAGTGCAGAAAAGCTACTATGGAAACTCAGTGGAGGAAGAGATACCTTTCAGTTTGGAGAACAAGGGAGTAGGACACAAGAAATAAAAAAAAAGTTGCAAATTGGGTAAATAATTCTGTTAAGCTTTAAAAAGGGTATTCATAATTATAAGTAGTGGCAACTAGGTAATTTCAATGTCTCATGACTTCATTTACATAGAGGAGATAAATGGTGAAGAAAATGGTTCAAAATCTATATCATAAAAGGCCTGTGGTCATGATGCCGTAACAGCGGAACGACCAAACAGCCGATCACCAGGAAGTACATGGAGCACCTCTCTCGGGCTGGGACTCGTGGCGAGGCAGGGCTTGCGCAGGGCTGGCGGGGCTGGCACGGGGGAGGCGGGGCCCGCAGCGAGCTACTCAGGCACAATTTCGTGTACACTGGGCCTCTAGTAATAAAATAAAAATAATTTAAAAGGCTTAATTGTTTACCCCCTCTACTTTAATACACTTACATATTATATTACATTAAATAATATATATTACATATTTTATTATATATATAATTTTATTGTGGTAGGATATACATAAAATTTACTATTTTAACTATTTTTAAGTGCACAAAGAAGTGGCATTAAGTACATTAACAATGTTGTCTAACATCACCATATCCATCTCCAGAACGTTTTCATCATCCCCAAAGAAACTCTTTATTCATTAAGTAGTAACTTTTCATTCTGCCGTCCTCCAAACCCCTGATAACCTCTAATTTTACTTTCTGCCTCTATGAACTTGCCTAGATACCTCATGTAAGTACCATCATACAATATTTGTCATTTTTTGGTGTCAGGCCTATTTCACTTAGCATAATGTTTTGTTTTTGTTTTATTTTTATTGATTTCAGAGAGGAAAGGAGAGGGAGAGATTGAAACATCAATGATGAGAATCATTAATCGGCTGCCTCCTGCACGCCCCCTACTGGGGATCGAGCCTGCCAAGTGCCCATGATCGGAATTGAACCCGGGACCCTTCAGTCCACAGGCCAATGATCTATCCCCTGAGGCTAGGGCATAGCCTAATGTGTTTAAGGTTCATCCATGTTGTATCATGTATCAAAATTTCATTTTTTTGGCTGAATAATATTCCATTGTATGTATACACCACATTTTGTTTATCCAGCCATTTGTTGATAGAAAATGTTTTGTTATATTTTACCTTTCCACAGAGCACAATTTAGTAAACATTTCCCTGATGTTTGACATTTATAGTTTCCAATCTCTTGCTACACATAATGTTATGATAACCTTTGTGCAAACTCTGTTTTCCTTTTATTGAATTGTTTTTTTAGGTTAAATTCCTAGTACTAAAGTCCTAGAGTCAAAGGATATGAATACTTTAATGGTTCTTACTAAATAAATCCATATTTATCCTCCTCATTCATCATCTTTCCCAGCCTGACCGTGAAATTAGTATCTGCAATTTGATTAGAATCAATTGGAAGGTACAAACAGTTCTACCAATTGAAAATAAAAGCTTCAAGTTCATGGATACATGAACCCAGAGATTTGAGGGGAACTTTCTGTGACTCTGATGTTAGGAATAAAGTAAAAATTTAGAAGAGATGTCAAATGGGCATTTTAGTCACAATCTCTCTTCTATTTGACCCAAGTCTCATCTTCTCTGTATCAAACTCTTATTACAAGATCAGGACAGAGCCCTAGCTGGTTTGGCTCAGTGGATAAAGCGTCAGCCCAAGGACCTCAGTTGCAGGTTCAATCCCCAGCCCCGATTGGGGCATGTGTGGAAGGCAACCAATTGATATGGCTCTCTCACATCAATGTTTCTCTCTGTCTCTCCACCTTCCTTCCACACTCTCTAAAAATCAACGGGGAAAAAATACACACACACACACACACACACACACACAACTAAATAAATAAAAATAAAGCGATGGAAAAATATCCTTGGATGATGATTAACAAAAAATAAATTTTAATAAAAGAAGGAAATATTATCTTTTGTAACAACAAAGATGGACCTGGGGATTATTATGCTAAATCAAATAAGCCAGTCAGAAAAATACAAATATCATATGATTTCACTTGTATGAGGAATATAATGAACAAAATAAAAAAAAAACAGACTCATAGATACAGAGAATAGACTGACAGCTGTCAGAGGGAAGGGGAATTAGGGACTAGGTAAAAAAGGTGAAGGGATTAAAAAAAAAATTACTCATAGATACAGACAACAGTATGGTGATTACCAGAGGAAAGGGAGGTAGAAGAGGGTCAAGTGGTATAAATGGTGATGGAAGGAGACTTGACTTTGGGTGGTGAATACACTACAATATATAGGTGATGTGATATAGAATGTGCATTTGAAACAATTTTATTAACCAATGTCACCACAATAAATTCATAATAAATATCCACTCCATTGATGGAAGGGACTTTTTAAGTATACGTTTATATGTTTTATATATGTTTTTTATATGTTTTAAAAT
>NW_005871076.1:7110000-7220152 GCF_000147115.1 Myotis lucifugus | reverse complement strand
GGGAGAGGAGAGAGAACATTGATATAAGAGAGAAACATAAATCAGCTGCCTCCCATACACACCCGGACCAGGTGGCCAGGGCACTGCTCTATTTCCAGCTAAATCATCAAGCATAAGAGTCATAAATTTAACCTGACATCATACAAAAACAGGGAGACAATTTCAAACAATACGAGAACACTTATGATAGGTGAGGAGAGTAATCTAGTGCAAATGGGTCTTCTTCAGGTATGGTGGTGCCTGGGAGATCAAGTCATTAGAAAAATGTGGAGGCGATTAAAATTTTTTGCACTGAAGAGATGACAACTGATGGCACATTCAAAAAGATTGCTGAAATCTTAATAAAAGTAATTATTTACAGGAGTGTGGGCATAGTCACAGAAACAAAACTGTTTGGAGAACCATCTGGGGGCCAGCAACAGGGAGCCTGAAGTAGCAATAGGAGGGAGCAGTTACCAGAAGCCAGAAAAGACATAGAGCTGTGAAAGCCACTGGAGCAAAGATGTGGCCACTGATAACCCGTTTGCTGAATATATTTGGGGACAGGAAACAAATATCTTGATGTCATCTTTCTCCCTCTCCAAATCTCCTGCCAGTTGCTCCCACTGTCCAAACCCAACATGAAGCCAGAAAAGATAGTGCCCAGTTCTTAACAAAGAGCAAGGAATAGAAAGGTGGAGAGTGGCTCAGGCAGAAAAAAGGTAATCATTATAGGAACCACTCTGTAAAGCTATCCCGAAAAGAAATAATTCTTTGGACCTGGCCGGGTGACTCAGTTGGAGCATCATCCCATGAAACAAAAGGTGACGGGTTCAATCCCGGTCTGGGCACAAACCTAGGTTTGGGTTCAATCCCCAGTTGGGGCATGTACTGAAAGGCAACTGATCAATGTTTCTCTCTCTCAAAATCAATAAACATATTCTTGGATGAGGATTTAAAGAAAGAAACAATGCTTCAATGTGCTTACCAGCATTGTCAACTATGTCCAAACTTTCCTTCTAAATCTCTTCCCATTCTCAGTGGCATCACCATCCTTCTATTCACACAATAACTGATTCAACTACTCCTTCTTTATTCCCCACATAGCCAATCATTTGTCAATTATATTTCACAACTTCCCTCAAATCCCCTTTCAGTCCATTTCCAGTTCTGCCTGTTTGTACATGCTCTCATTTTCTTACCTGGTTAATATCAGTTGTTAGTTAACTTAGCCGCCTTGCCACCTAAAACGTCATTCAAATGACACCTATTTTACTCAATGCTACTGGATTAATCTTTCTAAATTAGTTTCACTACCACTATTGTTGCTCAAAAACCTTTAGTGACACCCGGCTGGTATGGCTCAATGGTTGAGTGTTGACCTATGAACCAGGAGGTTATGGTTCAATTCTTAGCACACATGCCCGGGTTGTGGGCTTTTCCACTGGGGCTGGGGAGATGGTGCAGAAAGCAGCCAATCAATGATTCTCTCTCATCACTGATGTTTCTATCTCTCCCTTCTCCGAAATCAATAAAAATATATTTTAAAAAGAAACTTGAAAAAAAACAAAACCTTTAGTGATTTCCACTGCCTGCCAGATAAAATTCAAATTCCTTAGCATACTACTCAAAGGCCTAAGTATGCAGTTCCAGCTTTTCCCACTTTATTTCCCACAACTCTCTTTTATCTTTAGTACAGATTAGCAACTTGTATTTGGAAGCAAATGAAGGTTACTGGAAAGTGTACGACCATTGAAATTGGTCAGACTTGGATTCAACTCCCAGCTCAGTCACTTCACCAGCTGGGTGGCCTTGGGAAAGTTACCTCCCCTTTCTGAGATAAGCTTCAGGTACTTAATCTACAAAAAAAGAGGATTATTGAATGGAACCAATGAGAACATTTGTTAATGTACTCAGTAGTGTTTAGCACACTACTCTGTATATGTTCCATGTCTCTGCCTATTTGCCCCTCTACATGAAATTACCTCTTCCCCACCCCCCTTTTTGTGGCCAATTTTTTCTAGGTCAAATGCTCTATCTAGCCAGTGCTTCTGTTGACCTTTCTTCCTACCTGGAAGTCACCTGTCCTCAACCTTCACATTATTTTTATCTTCTTTATAGTAGCAAGTACTTAAACACAGAGAGCTAAAATGGTTGATATCTCCAATAGAGTTGAAGTGTTGTAATGTACCCTGCGAATCACACGACGACGCCTCAAGAAGTCGAATTAAAGAGTCACATTTATTGCAAATCCGGGACCATGAGGGGGCATTTTGCTCTCCCAAATCTCATAGTGATAAGATGGCCGCAACACCAGATTTATACAGGCAAAAATCACAAAGGTATTGGTTACATCCTAGGGTTTGGAATGAGGAACCTGGTTCGCAAAAAAGCAGTTTACAGAAGCAGAAGCAGCATGTTATCTAAATTATAGTTTTGGGTCTCCGGATCACTGAATTGACAGAAACACATTATCTAGAGCCCTCGGGTCTGGAATGAGGAACCTGGTCAGACTTAAGCATGTTATCTAAATTACAGTTTTTGGGTCTCCGGAACACTGAGTCAACAGGGACACGTTAACTGGAGCCCTCTGACCTTGGGATAATTGTGCTGTCCTTCCCAGGTAAAGGAAAATGTGCTTTCTAAGACCAGTATGACCACAACCAATGGGATTTCACATTACAATCAATAGGGTATTTAATCAAATGGGGTGATTTATATAATTCAGAAAATTAAAATAACTTTTCTATTATTTTAGCAAGAAAATAAGTACAGAAGCCAAGTCAGCAGGGTTAAAGTTAAACTATAGTTTCTACCTGAGATTGCTACCATACTTCAGAAGCAGCAGAGGTATGGGGGTCCCCACATCCAAACTAACCCAGCAAATCTTCAAGGGTAAAGCCTAGATTAAAAACCAAATCTCAGTTACTAAGACTGCTATATGGACTACAAATGCTTATATCACTACCCTTCTCAAGAGTTACTCAAATCCCATGTGATTGGGATGAGGATGAAATAAAGGTACACCTTTTGCTAGTCAATCATACCTCTTATCAGAGGTTCTAACATTAGCAATACTATGCATCAGTGACAATAGTAAGCCCTTTTACTTATATGCATTTTCACTGAATCTGTTTAACCCTGTGACACAGACATTACTAGTAGTCTCTCCTTTTTAAAGACAAGAAAACTGAGATTCAGGCCAATTTGTTCAAGATCATAGAGCTAGAAAGTGACAGGGTCAGGAATAGAACCTGGTCCTTTTTTTTTTTTTTTTAAATCCTCAACCAATAACACGTTCATTGATTTTAAAGAGGAAGGGAGAGAGAAACAGTGATGTGAGAAACATCAATCGGTAGCTTCCCATATGTGCCCCAACCAGGGATCAAACTCACAACCTAGGTATGTGCCCTGACCCGGAACCGAACCCATACCTTTCCCTATATGGGACGACGCTCCAACTGAGCCACACCAGTCAAGGTGGAAACTGGTCTATTGATGCTAAAATGTATGTCCTTAAGGATTATAAAATATTAAATCAGGTGCCTACTGTGAGGCAAATTATTTTACAATATATGCATCAAAGAAAAAATGCACCATTCATGTTATCTGAACAAGTAACCAATGAATGATTAAAGCCTTAATTTTAATCAGAAAACGTACACTAAATGACAAGACTAACTCTAATTTGTTTGCATGATATGAACAATATGACATGATGCCACAATGCTGAAAAGGAATGGATACATAATTTCTAAAGTAATAGAATTCCAACCAGAATGCAAATTATTTTTAAGACAGGAACTCACTGCTATGTATCTCTGGATCCCAGATGTGTTTTGCACAAAGAAGGTAATCAATACCTGATGAAATAGATGGTAACCACTGGGAAATAGGCATACTATTTAAATGATACAAGTTCATATCAGAGAATTTTAGAGCAGGATATGGACACAAACCAATTCAGGAATTTTTTTTTTAAGCAAACCATATAAAGTGGTAGAAAAATCAATGGAGCCAAAGAAAATCTGCTTGAGTAGAAAAGAGAGCACATAACTATGAATAGAATGCCTGGCAAGGTATCTTCTTAAATCCTTTCCCTCTCTGAATATTCAAATCTTCCAGCTTCAAGTGCAAGTAAAAAAGTAGATGGAAAAAGTCAGTACATGAGAGACTCAACTGCCCTTTCTAGCCTTCCAACTTTGGGATTCCTATTTATTTATTTATTTGGGGTGGGGGTCCTTTTTAAAAGCAGTTTTCAAGTTATCTCCTTTTTAAGATAAATGTTTTATCTGCAACATTTACATTCTCATTTAGGGAGAATTCAAAGTTCATCCAAAGCCAGTTCCAATGCCATAGACTAATTTTTCCAAACCAGTTGTGTGCTTCTCTTTGAAATAAACAATAAATTCTATTTTCCAAGTAAGACACTTCCACACATATTTAGAAAAAAACTAAATTTAAGCATCAAGAACATTCATGATGTGCTAAATTCAAATTCAACTTGAGGCTAATAATTCATGTCCACTAATTTTTCAAACTAATCCCACCTCCCCCAAAACTATACAACTGTTAACTTTATTATTTTTTAAATCCTCACCCAAGGATATTTTTCCATTGATTTCTTAGAGAATAGAAGAGAGAGGGGAAGACAGAAATACTTGTGTGAGAGAAACACATCGATTGGTTCCCTCCTGCACACGCCCTGACCAGGGTCTGGGCCAGGGAGGATCCTGCAACTGAGGTACGTGACCTTGAACAGAATTGAACCAAGGACCCTTCGGTCCATAGGGCGACTCTATCCACGGAGCCAAACCGGCTAGGGCTGTAAACTTAATTTTTAAAGTGAAATTTAGGACACATATAAATCTTTCAATTATAGCAAATTTAGTTACTTTTTCTTCAGAAACTGCGTTAATTATTGCAAAAGTTATTTTCTAACAAAACTGTATTTTAAAGTCAGCTAATAAGCCAACGTATAGCAAAGACATAAGAAAATGCAAGGATGATGAGCATAATGCTAACAGTGGCCTACTATATAATATACTAGAAGCCCGGTGCACAAAATTCATGCACAGCTAGGGTCCCTAGGCCTGGCCAGCAATCAGGTCCAGCCGGGGCCTTCCTTCCCTGGCTGCTGGCTGGGGTCTTCCTTCCCCAGCTGCCAGCTGGGGCCTTCCTTCATTCTATACTGCCCCCTGGTGGTCAACGCACATCATAGCAAGCAATCGAACTCCTGGTCTCCTGGTTGAACTCCCAAGGGGACACTTTGCACATTAGCCTGTTATATAGATAATGATTATCATTTCCCAATTTAAGATCTCAACTGATTTAAGTTGTCTCCCTTAAGGTGATTTTAATACTTACCAAAAATCATAAATCATAAAAATAATGCAAAATAAAAATGGATGATGTGCTTTTAAAGGTCTTTGTGGTATAACAATTTAAGAAAAAATCAAGGAGCCCAATACATCATGCTATGAGCTTTACCATAAGCTGTGGAATGAATGCCCTTCCATTCAAATTTCAAAGCCAGTCCCAATGTCTCTTTAACATTTTCCTTGACCCACATAGAATGTCACCACTATGGCTCATATATCTCTGACTAAAATGCCCACTCCATCACAATTCCTTAAATTCCCACCACACAAACTAAATTGTGGGTACCTTGTGAGCATGGGCTGTTCCTTATTTATTATTTAGCTAAGTCATGCTCAATAAATTTTCATTGAATAAATTAGAAGTAGTCTAAGGGTTCCTCTTGAAGGCTGTTACTGAATAATAACCAAATATGGTGAAAAGAATAACTATCAAATTAGAATTCAAGTGATTATAGTCTTCATTCACATCATAGGAAAATGAAGTCCGAATAACCTAATTTACCAAGGTTAAATAATAAGATCTGAATTCACATTTCAATTGGATTATTGCCCAACTAGGATCTAAGCCAGTGGTTCTCAACCTTGGCTACACATTAGAATTACCTGGGAATCTTTTTAAAATCCTGATTTCTGGGCCTCCAACCTCCGGAAATTCTGTTTCTTTGTTATGGGGTGGGGCCACAACATTAGTAACAAAGAAACAGAATTTCCAGAGGATGAGGCCCAGAAATCAGGATTTTAAAAAGATTCCCAGGTGATTCTAATGTGCAGCCAAGGTTGAGAACCACTGAATAAGCAAACCTTTCCCAGGATATCCTTTCCATTCTGTTATTTCCTCCTCTTTAGCTTGAGAAAATATTTAGTAAATCATTTAAAACTCAAGTAAAGACAATTTCTATAGTAAAAATCCTCTATAACACACAACTGAAATATGATGCGGCAAGTTTTACGTAGGATAAACCAGAGAAGAGCAATAAATGGCATATTTATTGCTACAAAATAATCCCAAAACTCAATGTATAGTACCTTCAGAATATAAAGGGCACTTAGGCTTATTTTTTTGGTTTGGTTGGTTGGTGTTTTGGTTTTGTTTTTGTTAATATTTTTCCAGTGATCTTTAGGGAGAATGGGAGAGGGAAAGACAGTGAGAAACATCAATGTGAGAGAAACACATCCATTGGTTGCCTCCTACAGGAGCCCTGACCAGGGCCCGGTCCAGGGAGGAGCCTGCAACCAAGGTACGTCCCCTTGACAGGATCAAACCCTGGACCCTTTAGTCTGCAGGCTGACAAAACCAGCTAGGGCAGCCTTGTTTTTAAGAGATGAATTACTTATTTTTTAAGCACTTCTTTCTCATAAGAAACTAAAACAAAATTCAGAAGAAAAAATGACAAAGTAAATTGGGATGTTAAGACAGTAGAATATCCATCAAATCCTTTCAGGGCCCCAGCAGATTTCTTAAGAGGACTAGCTGGACAACTATATAAACAATGGCTTTAGCCAGGCTCCTATACTTTTTCCCCTCTTTGACATGTTATAAATGGCAAAACAAGACCTGTAGAAGTTGTTTTAAATTATATGAGAAAAACTGGAAACATGATAATCAATAAATTATAGTGTTCATGCAAATAAAAAGATCTAGAAGTACCCAGAGATAACCTAATATAGGGTACTGGAAGAAAACAAGGAAAGGTTTTTGTTTGTTTTTTTACCTTACAATGTGCCTTTTATTTTTATTTTTTGAATTGTCTTTTGTGGAGATTAACAGTATTTTAAAATTAATGATCTCATGAATTCGTTTAGGATTCAAGCAAAAACGTTCAATATTAAAGTTTATATGGAAAAACATAATAAAAATGGCCTCTCTCTCTAAACCTCAGTTTCAGCACACTAATGTGCTCTAGGTTTTTATATCCTTTTTTAAAAAATATATATATATTTTATTTTATTTTTTTACAGAGGAAGGGAGAGGGATAGAGAGTTAGAAACATCAATGAGAGAGAAACATCAATCAGCTGCCTCCTGCACACCCCCTACTGGGGATGTGCCCGCAACCAAGGCACATGCCCTTGACCGGAATCGAACCTGGGACCCTTGAGTCCGCAGGCTGATGCTCTATATACAATGTGCCTTTTAAATACAAGCAAAAAAAATGCCCATTTCTTGTTCTCAATAGCTACTTGATCTTACACAAATTATTTCAATTAGGTAAGCCTGTAGCTACTATGCAAGATATAGACATTAGGATCTCATCATAGAATTATTCTGAGAACTAAGATAAATGAAATGATGCATGCAAAGTACTTAATAGTGCAAAGCATAATAGCCAACACCATAAATAATGCTATCTAAGTCATATGTGTAGACATCATATGGAAAAACTGGCAAGTATCTCTGCAGTCAAACTATTAGAGAATACAAAAAGGGAAGTCATTAACTGTATTATCATATATAATCTAGCTTTGACAATTTTCAGTAAAATGTTTTAATTGAATTTACCCTAAAGCTTTAAAAAAGCCACCAATGAGTATGTACCTTTTCCTATGTATACTGAGAACTAAAAAATACTTACACCAGACAACTGCTCCATTATCTAGCACATTTAACTCTGAGGTAGCTATTTCATCAACCAAGTATATATTTGATGATAATCACTGCATTATTCCTAATGGCAATGGAAGAAAACTCATATTCATCAACAAAGCATGTTCTAAGTTGTGGTATAGCTATATTATGAAACAGTATACAGACATATATGGGAGAATACACATAAACTGGACTATATAAACTTATTTTTTAAAAATTAACCTAAGTGCACACAAAAATATCTAGCTGGCCCTGGCCAGGTGGCTGGTTGCGGGTTCAATTCCTAGCCAGGACACACACCTAAGTTGTGGGTTCAATCCCCTGCTGGGGTGTGTACGGGACAATTGATGTTTTTCTCTCTCCCTTCCTCTCTAAAAAATAAAAGCACATCCTTAGGTGAGATTTTAAAAAAGATCTAGCTGAATATATATATATACCTATTAACAAAAATTATCCTTGAGAAGTAGGTTTGCTCACATAGGTAGAATTTTTATTCACTTCTTTAGTTTGGTTTATAAGCAGTTAATTCTAAGTTATTTTTAAAAATACACCAGAGCCCCAAGATTCAATAAGATTTTCGAATTTCCTATTTCCTTGTAATACTGATATTTTCTGTGACTTAAAGTATAATCCAAATGTTATGCAACACTTTTATAGCACATAGCAGAAAGTATGTTTCTTAGCTTTATTATTTCAAGGGACTTAATTGAAAAAAAATGTACTATTTTTTGTATATCCACTTTTAATAAAAAGTATGAGACAAAGGCACATTAAATTAACCTATAGTAAAACACTAGGAAAAAGCAAAAAAAGCATTGTCTTCCCTTGGTTTAGAGGTGATCTTTGTTGCTGTTTTAGAAGAAAACAAAATAGGGCCTTTTGAAACGAAAATAGAAGCAATTTTTCCCAGAGATCAAAATCTTCACTGACTCAGAAAATTGGTTAAAATGGAAGAGACTTACCCTAAATGCAAATGTTGTCTTTTTGGGTAATATGCATAATGTCTAGATGCAGTTCTGTTCAAATCAACCCAACATCCAAACACCCATTTTCAATCAGCAAAAACACAGGCATACAATATTTGACGTTAAATGCAAATTCTTAAATTTCTGAAAATTTAGCAGTTAAATAAGGCTACAAATCAAGTAACTAACACTGTCACTTCTGGTCTTGAGAGAAATAATCATAAATACCAAATTCTCAAGTATCCTCAATCTTTTAACCTTGCTTAAAAACAAAAATGTATGGTGAACTAGATTTAAATATGAAATCTATGTTCCAAAAATCACTAATTTATAGGAAACAATCCATTATCATTCTAATTTGATAGTTACCACTATGAATAATTACCACTTGCAAACTTAAAATTTTAAGTTACTACCAATTTTTAAAGACCTTTTAAGCCACTTTTAACTGATTACCACTGAATTTATACTAAAATTACTGTACGTATATGCAAAAGTTCTTCACAATAGGGAGAAAAATTGTATTCATAAATGAAAGAGAAAAAAAAATCAAAACATACAACTGGTTGCCCCCTCTCCCAATAAAAGTCCCACACTCCAAAAATGCTTGCATAAAAACTGACAAGAGGAATTCTGAAGAGAGTAAATACCAGTCCAAATTACAGAAATTTGTAAAGGTACATACATGACAATATAGCTAAGTATTAATATACCTTAAACAGGACACTAAGTCACTTTTCTAGCAAACAGGAGTTACTTTTACATAATTCAATTTTTTAGAAGTCACTATGTTGGAATTCAAAATGACAACAATCTTGTCACTTTGAAAACCCTCCAAAAGGTGGTCTATTCCCAGAAAAAAATAGATCTTCCACTAAAACTGAGTAAAGACAAACAGTGACAATTATAACAAAAAATTTAAGTATATCATTCTCTGTACCCTACAGAACTCCAAAACATTGGACCAAAATACTAAATAAAGCCCACATGTAGGGTTTCACTAAAAGTGAAAAATAAAACAAATTTAAGGAAACTATAGAACCATTTGAGAGCAAAAGACCTTGTGTTTACTCTATGTGCAAAACATCTATCCCATTTGCCACAGGAAGTACACTTATTTGTACCAAGCATCAACTACCCTTTGTCAAAGTGACAACTGAGCAGCCATAACCTAGCTTAGCAATCTTGACCTTTCTTCCCCTTGAGAGTAGAGCCCTGATAATTAAAGGGGAAAAATTTGGCAAGCATCTTAAAAAAATATATAGTGACAAGAACTAAAAGAGAAAAGGGGTCAGATGTTAAAATACCCTTTTAAGTCCAATAATCTCCTTCAGAAAGCTTCTTAGCACAGCTTTAGACAGCAAGATTGAAGCCAAATATTTTCTAAAATTAAATTAAATGTACTAGATTTACAGGTACTCTGAACCCACCCACCAGGTTATACATACTCTCACTCAATCGTGTAAAGAATTGAATTCTTTATTTGTTATATCCATAAACGTTGCTATTCTATATTTCTATCCAGGAAGGTAATTTTCTCCTATATCGTTGTGTTTTGTTTTTTATAAACAACAACTTGAAATCTACTGCATGAAAGGGCTACAAATATACATTTGTTAACCAAGCAGAATACAGATATTTTGCTTTACAACTTGCACCTAAGATACCAGTACACGTTGCTGGTTCGTTAGCTGTCATAGCAATTTGGGGCCATTGCCCAAGCTATGCATAACAATTTACATTTTCAAATCTCATGTAAAAAGGGCAATTGTGATATGGACTCATAACTACATTCCTGTAAAGCCCACCTTAGTTACAAGTAAATGTGTAACCAAGTCTGCACAGATTTTTGATGGCAAAACTTCTAAATTTGATGCAATTGTCCTAAACTCAAGTTTTTAAACAAATTGTTTTGCCCATATAATGCCATCCTGCCAGTAGATGGCGCTACAAACATTGGGAGAAGGATTTCCATGAGGCCAGCAGCTATAGGAAAAAAACGTTTAAACCTGCTTTAAAAATACAAAAATGCATTTAGAGGGTAAAATATAACCCTTATTGTAACCATTCATTACAGACAAACCAATAAGAGGGATGAAACTAGGCCATCTGAAAATTTTTAAACAGTTTATATGAATGAAAACACATGCTTAACACAAAATATTTTAGAACTGCACAGTACATACTTTGAAGTAAATTCTCATAGAAAGAAGTAACCAATCATGTCAAGATGATAAGCAAACCCTTTAAGTACAAGAGATGGATGCACAGAAATTTTGAAGATTTTAAAAAGCCCCATCCACCATTTCAAAAGTTTTACCTGTAAAGGGATAAAATTCAACACGTCACTAGCAGGGCAACAGAAAAAAATAAAAACCACAGGACCTTTTAAAAGTTTGTCTAAGTACACATCAAAATTAAGAATTAACACGAAAATTTTTCAACTAATATCCCTTAAAACGGTACGGAATGGATCCTAGAAAAAAAAATGTTAGACATGTACGGTCAAACACAATGATTTATTAAAAATAAAACGTAAAAATGATTTTTGTACATATGCTTCCAAATTTCAGGCATGGGATCCAAGTAGATTTCATAGAAAACGCTGTAGCCAGGTATCAAGTCCTTACAACAAAGTAAACTAACCCCCCACCCCAACCCCCACCCAGGTTTTGCTACAGAATCAGCAAGTTCACTCCCTCCCCCCCAAAAAACACAAATTAAAACAAGACATTTTGCTAGTATAAAAACGACCAAGGTCCAAGTAATAATAAAAAAATAGAGTCCATCAATAACTAACACAAAAATGTGTATGTGGGGCAGAGTCCATCTTCAGAGGGAGAGACGAGAGGTGGCAGGCAAATAGGGCAGTACCCCTAAGGGTAAGCAGCCTTAGAAGCGGCTCCCCCAAGGGCAAATGGGGAAGGCGGTGGGAGGGAAAGGAACTCAGGAGTTGACCCTAGGGTTGTTGAAAACAGCTTCCCCTAAAGTCAACCCAGACATTAAAATTTTTTTAGAAGGAACTGCCTCCATAACCACCCCCACCGCCATAGCCACCTCTGTAAGGTCCACTGTTACTGCGACCGCCCCAGCTGCTGCCTCCGCCGCCGCCGCCGCCGCCACTCTTCATGGGCCCGTAGGAGGACTGGTGCTGGCTGTAGCTGCCGAAGCCGCCGAAGCCGTTACCGTAGTCGCTTCCACCGTAGGACGAGCCGCCTCCGCCGCCTCCGTAGGCATTGTAGCCGCCGCCGCCGTAACCACCGTAGCTGTTGTAACCGCCGCCGCCGCCCTTCGACAGGCCGTTCTGGTCACGACCACCGCCACGGCCCCGGCCGCCCCGGCCGCCCCGGCCCGACCGGGAGCCGCCTCCGCCTCCACCGGAGTGGATATCCTCCTTGGGGACGGCCTTTTTCACCTCCACGCGATGGCCCTGGATCGGATGGAACTTGACCACTGCGGCCTTGTCTGCCGCGTCGTGATTCTGGAAATACACGAAGCCGAAGCCACGCTTCTTGCCGGACTGCTTGTCGGCAATGATCTCGGCTTTCTCTACGGTGCCAAACTGCGAGAAGTGCTCGATGAGGTCGCCTTCGGCCACGTCTCCTTTAAGGCCACCGACAAAGAGCTTCTTAACCTTGGCGTGGGCACCGGGCCGCGCCGAATCCTCCCGGGACACCGCCCGCTTCAGCTCCACCGTGTTGCCGTCTACGGCATGGGGAGAAGCGGCCATGGCGGCATCGGCCTCCTCCACATTGGAGTAGGTCACGAAGCCGAAGCAACGGGAGCGCTTGGTCTGGGGGTTCACCACCACCACGCAGTCCGTCAGGGTCCCAAAGGCCTCAAAGTGGCCGCGCAGGCCCGACTCACTCGTCTGCACATTGAGGCCGCCGATGAACAGCTTACACAACTGGGAATTCTCCATCTCCAAGGCCCGGGCCTTCCCCCCGCCCTGCGAGCTCCGAGGTTTCGCCGTCGCCGTTATCGTTGGCTAAGGCCTCTTCACAGATCGGGCCCAGCCGTTGCTGGAGCCGCCACCGCCGACCACCGACGGGGAAGGGAAGGAGGGAAGGGGAGGGAAGGAGGAAAAAAGGAAGGGGGAGGGAAGGGGAGAGATGCCGGCTAGAGGGCGAGCCGAGGAGACTGGAAGACAACCAAGGCCGCAGCTACCGCCACCTCCGATCCCCTATCAAGGCACCACACAAAGAGGCCGCTGAACGCGCGCGCACCCTCCCCGAGGCGTGCGTCACCAGCGACGTACGGCAGCCCAGGGCTACCCGCCAATCCCCGCCTTGTTCTCCTTAGTCCCGCCTACCGCGCCGCAGCGCCGCTCTTGATCACAGACTCCCCGCCCTCCGCGGTCTAATCAAGCTCACCGCCTGCTCCGTTCCTGCCTTGCCTCTACCGTCCCGCTTTTACTCCCGAGCTCTCCAGTGTACCCTGACGAGAGACTACCCCTGCACTCCCCGCACCTCCGCGATTCATTTGCCCCCAGCACCGCGGCTGTTCCCAGTGATTTTACCCCTCCCCTTTCCGTGTCCCCTCGCCCAACTCCGCAGAGGCGTTCGCGCCAGCCCCTTGAGAGACATGTCAATTCAGCCAATCACCGCGATCCGCTCGCACCCACTTCCGTTTTCTGCAGCCGCTGACGGGCGCGCTCCCCGAGCGCGCCGGCCCCGACGCCCCTGCCCCCGACGTGCGGAGCCTGCCAGCAGCCTCACACCTCCTCCCGCCCTGGCTGGCAGGGGGTTGGGAGGGGCGATGAGCGGAGGCACTCTGGGGCCGTTCCCAACGGATGCGGCCTGGGGCGCCACGCGCGGGTTTTTTGAAAACTTGACTGTTGGGACCGGGGGCCTGGATTTACTCGCGCTACACCTGGCGCCCTTGCCCCTCCCGTCCGCAGGAAGATGGACGGTAGAGGCCTGGTCGGGGAAGGCGGTTATTAGCCGTTTACAGTGGGCCCGACGCGCGATTAAAACTAAACAGTGGCACGTGGCCCTGCGGAAGCGAAGCCCGCCCGAGGCGCTGTGAGGAGAGCAAATGGGCCCAAAGGGCTTCGGGCCGACAACCAACCGAGCGCCCTCTGGCCGCCCCGCGAAGCCCTCCCGCGACGCCCTTCTCGCCTCCCTGCGCGCACTCCCAAAGCAGACGTTTTCATTTTATTTAAGACATTTTATATGTTTAGTTTACGTTATATATACGTTGCTTTCTTCCTTTCTAAAACGTTACCTTCTTAAAGGTGTTTAATACCAGACTGGAAGCTGAGGGAGTTAAACACATGAACATGACATACCAATATCACGCACCCCTGATCCTTGCCTTACAGACCCTCACTAGGCGGGAATGGAAGAAAATTATAATGGCTTCTATTTATTGAACCTTTGTGTGCCAAGCAAGATACATTGAGTGGGACATAAGATGAGGCATTATGTGACCAAGAGCCCCCCAAACCATGTGGTAAATACTGAAGAGGAGGAATGATTTGTGAAAGAGGTGGAAGTTGCACTGAATTTCAGAGTCGACGACTGAAGATTTCTATAGGGAGTTTATCTGAGCAAATGCCGGAGGAGACAAAGCTACATAAGTTTCAAGGGGACCAGTTTGGAGCAGGAGGTTTTGCTACAAGATAGAGAGCCCTTGATATTATGAATGTCTGGAATTTTATATTGAGTTTATTATTCCAAATGTATATAGGTAGGCTATATACATTTGTATATACATTTGGAATAATAAGGTTTGGGGACAAAGAGCCCAGTGCCTGCCTGGCACAAAGTAAGGGCTCAGTTTATCTAACAAATACTATACTAGGTGTTGAGACTATTGCAGTAAACAATAGACAAAAATCTCTGCCATCAAGGAGTTTACGTTCTAGCAGGAAGAACCAGACAATAAAGAATGGTATATAGCATGTTAGAAAATTGTGTCACTAGAAAAGAAAAGAGAGAAGGACAATAGGAAACTATTACCTTGTTAAAAAAAAAAAAGTCAGATATATGTCAGGATTGCTAAATAACTGATGATAAAGAATGAGAGAAATAAAAGCATTCCAGTGATTGGAATCTGGAAGCCTAAAATACAGCAATGGTAGAACTAGAAAATCTAAGACAATAAACTATTTTGGAGGGAGTGGGGAAGATGATGAACATAGCTGTAAATGTTTAAGGGGACACTGATATTCATGGTGCTATGTTTTCTGGGATGCCCAAGACTATAGCTCAGATGAGAGAATACATTTTAGAATCATCCAAAAAACGTTACAACAGTAAAAGGTGAATTCTGAAGGAAAGAAAATAAGGCCATAACTTATTTTCTCATTTAAACTGTAAATTCTAAAGTAACAGCCCTAGTGGGTGGGTAGAGCCTCGGCCTGCGAACCTGAAGGGTCCCAGGTTTGATTCCAGTCAAGGGCACATGCCTGGATTGCGGTCTCAATCCCCAGTAGGGGGCGTGCAGGAGGCAGCTGATCAATGATTAACATCATTGATGTCTCTCTCTCTCCCTCTCCCTTCCTCTCTGAAATCAATAAAAAATATAACAAACAAATAAATAAAAATAAAGTAACAATTTTCTCCTACATTGTTTAAAAAGAATCCTCCACATCACCTAATTGGGGATCCATTATGAGTTAATTTATCTTGAGTAGGAAAGCTTCACAGAGGTGTATGTCTGGTATAAGCCTTACATATAGAAGAGATATTCAGGAAGCCATGATAAATATAAGATAATTGAATATTAGATTCTTTTCAGAGATTAGATTGGTAAAGGTAGGTACAGTGAATAAGGAATGTTATATCAGCACTTAAATGATGCAGTTTTCTTCCCCTCAGATCACTTAGGGAGACAAACTTGTTTTTACCTATTTTACCTTTTAAATCATTGCCTGGGTTTGTTTCTTGACTTTACTTTGCTTATGGGTGTGTCAGCCTTCCAACACACACACATACACACACACACACACACACACACACACACACATAAAAATTAACTGACATTTAGACAACCTTTGGTTTTCATCCTTCCTGCAAGATTGATTACAAAAACCTCCTTAAATGCGGTGGTTACAAACTCACAGAACTTCACACTAAAAAGGTTGTATTTTAATGTTTCTAAATTATACTTAGAAAAAGAAAGAGAGAGCTGGAGAAAAAAAAATTGAGGAAGAAAAGGAAAACTATGATATCAATATTTCCAGAAAGAAACAATTTTTATCTTTTTTAAATCAATGTTTTATAACATCCAAGAATTTTTTTTATTTTTTTTATTTTTTTTTTTGCATTTAGGGCCCTGTTATGGACTGATCTGTGTTTCCCCTACCCCAAATCCTAATGAATGTAACTGTAGTTGAAGATAAAGTCTCTGAAGAGACCCATTAGGGTATGACCTGAATCCAATAGGACCAGTGTCCTTATAAGAAGAGGGTGAGACTAATACAATATAATATTGAATGTAAACTGCAATTGAAAAAATTTTAAATAAGCACCCATGTAAAGGAAGAGGAGGAGGAGGAGGAGGAGGAGGAGGAGGAGGAGGAGGAGGAGGAGACGACACCAGGCCACATGTGCACAAGAGGGATGACCATGTGAAGAGACAGCAAGAGGTTTGGCCATTTGCAAGCCAAGGACAGAGGTCTCAAAAAAACCCAGCCCTGCGGGCACTTTTTATCTTGAACTTTGAACCTCCAGAACTGTGAGAAAATTAACTTCTGTTGTTTAAGCCACCAGTCTGTGGTACTTTGTCATGACAGTGATAGCAAGCTATTACATCCACCTAGAAGAAGAAGTGCTTTCAGTATCCATATTCAGAAGTATGAGACCTTACTGGATTTCTTTAGGCAAGATTACACCAGATTTTATCTATGAATTTCATAACAGGGTGACAGAATCACATTCCTTAAAATTACATAAATTAGTGTAATACTTTAAACAATAAAGAATTTAATTTTTTTTAATTACATAAATTAACTTTTGGTTTTGAATTTTATGGCTTTTATTTGTTTTTTGTTTGTTTGTTTTTAGTGCATTGTTTTTACTTAGTCCAATAAGAACTTCAACTTTTTTGAGTATTTCCTTCAGCAAATCAATGTGAAAATCAAGTTTTTTATCTTGTTTTACCTGTTAAGTCCATTTCCAACTTCTTGTTTCAGCCTATAGTTGTAGTTGGAAATGTGAGTAACAATTTACAAAGCTTCGCTTCCTAACTTACAACAGAAAAGAGAAAAAATTTATATTGATTGAGATCAAATTTCCATCAACCTAAAAAATGGCAACTCAGAATGAGATTTAATTTGTGAAGTGTTCTATACTCATATCTGTGAGTGAAGCAACATTCATACCACCATATACATCTTGATTCCTCAGGAATCTGATCCTTTCTCATTTCTAAGTACATACTGAACAGAGGAAAGAACAGGTTAGTCTTATTTAGTAAACTTCAGGAGTAGTATTTAGTTGTAGTTGTTCAGTGAGTTCAGATTATGTATAAAGTCTTTCTGGATCACTCGGGATCTAAACATTTTAAGTTAAATTATATTTACTATAATTTTAGCACATTAATGAGAAAAATTATGCACATCTTTTTTTCCAACAAAAAGTAGGAAAACAATAGAAAAAATAGCCAAGATTTATATGAGCAAGTATAATGATGAGATTAGCAGCTATGAAACCAAGAATCACATGCTTTTTGAGAAACCTATTCCATATGATAATCCCTGGCTGAAATCACTCAGTATATATAGAAGTGATTTGTTTGGGATTGGCTATATACACACCCTAATTTACCTGAAATCTATTTTATTTTGCACAGAATTCTGTACTATTAAGCAATAATACAAATACCTTTTTTTCCTGAAAAGTTGTAAGTAAATTGCCATATGATGCCCCAGTGCCCATACTAAAACTTTAGTCAATAACTGCTACAAGCAAGGACATAATCACAATACCACCATCACAATCAGAAAATTAACATTGATCCATTACTATCAACTAATACACTAGCCCTATTCAAGTTTGATAATGGCTCCAAGAATGCAAAAGGATCTAGTTCAGGATAACATGTTACATTTAGTTGTCTTGTCTCTTTAGTCTCCTTGAACTATAATAGTATATCAATCTTTCCTTGACTCAGATGAACTTGACTCTTTTGAAGATTATAAAACCAGTTATTTTGTATAATATCTCTCAATCTTAATCCTCATTAGATTAAGATTATGGCCGAAACCGGTTTGGCTCAGTGGATAGAGCGTCGGCCTGCGGACTGAAGGGTCCCGGGTTCGATTCCGGTCAAGGGCATGTACCTGGGTTGCGGGCACATCCCCAGTAGGAGATGTGCAGGAGGCAGCTGATCGATGTTTCTAACTCTCTATCTCTCTCCCTTCCTCTCTGTAAAAAATCAATAAAATATATTTAAAAAAAAAAGATTATGTGCTTTTGGTAGGAATGTCACTAAAATGATATTACATCCTATCAGATGACACATGATTTCCATTTGTTTCATTACTGTTTTGTCAGGAGGTATTTTGAGATTACATAATACCTCTTTCCTCATCAATCTTTCATCCACTAGTTTTTAGTATTTATTGATGCTTCTTGGCTGAATTATTACTATTATGTTTTTGAAATAGTAAGTTTCTAAATCAATCATTCCTTCTACCTTTATTAATTATCTTTCCACCAATTATTTGTCCATTTTTTATATCAATATGGACTCATGGATTCCTACCTTTTTAATGGGTTGTAATTTGCTATTATTGTTATTTTAATGCTCTAAGTAGCCCAGATTTGGCCACTGGGAACTCATTCAAGCTGACTTCTCTGTTCTTTTGACATGTCCCCATAATTCACTGAGCACTTTTTGCTTGCTGGCCTAACAAGATATTTCATATTCATCTTGGACTTTCAAGATGCCCTGGAATCAGCTATTTTTCCAAAGAGTCTTGGTTCCTTTTAGTGAAGATTGGTACTTAGAAACCAAGTTATGGGCACTAGATGTGTTCATTGCTATTTGTTGCTGCTCCCAGGCAGAGAAAGATAATATACATATATATACGGTACATTATATATACATGTACATTACATGTATATAATCTACACATTTACATCTACATTTATTTTTACATCTACCTACCTATCAATCAATCAATCAAACCACTGGTTCATACCACTACCTCCAATTCTAATCCAATAGCACAGAATTCATTCTAGTTTGTATCCATTTTCATATTTATATCTTTTTTCTGACAGTCAAAAACCTGGTTGCCATTATTCTAAATATATTTACTTATTAGCTCAGTCCTGCCTGTGTGGAATCAATTTTCTGCCCTGCCCATCATCCTCTCACAAAGATGTCCTCCTTACTCTGCTCAGACATAAATATAGTGTTGGCCCATCACTGTTGCTGCAGTTGCCTGTCATGTGGATGCCTTTCTCATCCTGCTGGGCTTTAATAGCCCAGGCCAGGCCAGTACCACCCTTGTATAGAGATTCCTTCCCTACCCCAATCAAGCTCTGACACCTGGTGCCAGGCCAGCAAGCACTCTCCTTACTCCTCTTAGACTCCAACATGTATCTCTTAACTAGCACTCCACCCCAACTTAGATGCCCTCTTCACTTCATTCATGTTCCATCAACCAGCCAGGCTACTACTGTCACCACAATCTTGTGCAAAAAACCTTCTTACCTCGCTCAAGCTCCAAACGACCATATAGGCTGCTACCATCCTCCCCCTGATACACACCCTCTCACTCCACTCAGGCTCTGATACCCCATGACAGGCAGCCTTCCCACCCCCATCCCCCACACTACATCCTGTCAATTCTCACCTTTCCCTTCAAAGAAACACTCTTCTTTTTTTTTCAAGAAAAACGATTTTAAATATAAAAATGTTGCATGCAATAAACCTTAATATTTCAAGAAAAACGTTAAGTAATGTTACATGCAATAAATATTAATATCTCAAGAAAAACTTTTAAATATGATAATGTTACATGCAATAAACATTAATATTTAAAGAATAAAAGGATTTTAAGTATAATAATATTACTAAAACTGTACTAACATAGTATGATATCACAAAAGTTGTAGGAAATATTAAAAATCTGCAAATAACAGGATTACTTCTATTATATTCTAGAATATTTTTCCCGCTGGCTCTATTTTTGTTCATCAGTTTATGTTGTTCATTATATTCCACAAACGAGTGAGATCATATGATATTTATCTTTCTCCGACTGGGTTATTTTGCTTAGCATGATGCTTTTAAAGTCTATTTTGTCAGATGTGAGTATCGCTACTCCAGCTTCTTTTTTTCTTTTCCATTTGCATGGAAAAAATTTTCCATTCCTTCACTTTCATCCTGTGTGTGTCTTTTGAGGTGGGTCTCTTGTAGACAACGTATAGTTGGGTCATGTTTTTGTATCCATTCAGATACCCTACACCTTTTGAATGGAGCATTTAATCCATTTACATTTAGGGTTATTACTGAGAGGTACTTATTTATAGCCATTTTAATTCTGTATGGCTAGGTTTCTCTCTCTGTTTCTTCTTCTCAGCAATCCCTTTAGCATTTCTCATAATCCTAGCTTGGTGGTGATGAACTCCTTTAGCTTTTGTCTGGGAAGCTCTTTATTTGACCATCTATTTTGAATGATAGCCTTGCTGGATATACTAATCTTTGTCTCAGATCCTTGTTTTCCATTACCTTGACTACTTCATGCCATTCCCATCTGGCTTGTAGAGTTTCTGATGAGAAATCAGATGTCAGCCTTATGGGAACTCCTTTGAAGGTAAAAGTTTTCTTTTCTCTTGCTGCCTTTAAGATTCTCTCTTTGTCTTTAATTTTGGGCATTTTAATTATGATGTGTCTGGGCAGGGGTCTGTTTTGGGTTCTTCTTGTTTTGGGTTCTCTGTGCCTCCTTAACTTGTATAACTTTTTCCTTTACCAGGTTAGGGAAGTTTTCTACCATTATTTCTTCAAACACCTTCTCTATTCCTTTCTCTCTCTCTGCCTCTTCTGGAACACCTACTATTCTAATATTGTTACGTTTCACATTGTCCCACAGCTCCCTTAAGCTGTCCTCCTGTTTTTTAATTGTTTTTTATTTTTGGTTCTCTAATTGAGTGCTATTTTCAACTCTCTTCTAATTCACTGATTCAATCCTCAGTTTCCCCTAATCTGCTGTGTATTCCTTCCAATGTGTTCTTTATTTGTGTTATGTTATTCTTTATCTCAGACTGTTCTTTTTTCATAGTTATTATATCTTTTTGCAAAGTGTTGAGCATTTTTAACATCATTACTCTGAACTCTGTTTCAGATAAAATTTTTATCTCTGGTTCATTTATCTCTTCTCCTGGAGAATTCATTAGTTCTTTCATTTGAGGTTTATTTCTTTGTTTCCTCATTTTGGTTGTCTGTTTGGGTTTGTGACTATGTTTTAGTAGATCCTCTATATCTCTCAATCTTTAGTACAGGACAGTGTTAAAGGCTGTTTCTGACTAATTGGATCAGGCAAAGACTCAAAGCCTCCAGAGACCGCCCCTGTCTACAGACTAATAGGATTCCAAGTTGAATTGCCCCCAGGAAATCATCCTCAGGTGTGGCAAGAGTTTTTTCAACAGGGTGGAGCAGTTGCTTCTGCCTGGAGGCTAATTGTTACTTTTAATCTCTTAAGTGACCTCAGGGTAAGGTGTTTTCCAATAGGGTGTGTCGACTATCTTCCCCCCAGGCAAGGCAGATGTCTATGTGGGAAAGATGTCCTCCACTGTGTGAGGGAATGACTCAGCCCAGGAAACTTGGGGTGTCTGCCTTCTAGGCTCTGTCCCGAGTCCCCAGTCCTGGGTTCTGCTCTCACAGCTCCAGTCCACTTCACCCTCCCTCTGCCAGAGCACAAGGTGGGTACTTCCACAGGGAATTTTTGTGCATTGGCCCTTTAAGAGGGTGCCGAACTTTCAACTGCCACTCCCTGGCAGACAGAACCCCACTCTTTTCACAGCCAGATGTTATGTGGGTACCCTGCTCAGTTTGGTACTTTCTGCTGGGGAGCCCACCTTCTGGATGAGATCTCAGAGTTCTCAGTGGCACCCCCCTACCCCACAGCTGAGATATCTCTCCGTCTGTGGGTGCCTGGCCAGCCCTTTCATGCCTCTGCCCCTCCTACCAGTCTCTATGTGGTCTCTACCTTTAGTTCTTAGGTATCAGGGCTCTCTCCTGTGTGTTTTCCATTATTATTCGGGAAGCCTTTCTGTATTTCAGTTGTAATTCCAGCTGTTCCTGGGAGCATGTCCGCACAGCATCCTCCTACTCTGTGGCCATTTTTAATCTCAAGAAAACAATTTTATTTTTAAAAAATTTTTATAAGACTTAAAAAAAGTTTGTCCAGGGGGAGACAAAATGGTGGCCGAATAGGCCAATGGGCCCAGCGCCTTCTCACAGAGCACATAGAAGAAACAGCTGAATTGAATAAAATCCACCCAGAATTGGCAAATTAAACACAGCTGGTGAGACAATCCGTGGACAGAAAGTGTTCTACATTCTATTTTTATTTTTTTATCATTATTTTACTCTCTCATTTTTTCCTGTATGCCAACCCTTTCTTCCTCACTTCCCCTTTTTTCATCCTGTTTCTCTTCTCCTATTCCTGCTTTAGTTTTTCTCTCTCCTTTCTTTTTACTCCTTGTTAAAAATTGATCTTCTTTATCTGCTTTATTGACACATTACTATTATAGTAGTCTCTGTTGGCTTACTCATATATCTAATTTCCTCTCCCCTACTCCAAGTTCATTCACCCTTCTCTTTTCTCTTTCTTCAATAGCCAATATTTTTTCTTATTGTTGTTGTTGTTAGTTTAATTGTTTGTTTTTGTTTTTTATTTTATGCTTTTGTTTTTCCTCTCCTCACTTGTTCTCTTCTTCTACTAATAGCTTAATTAGTTTCACTCACCAAACTCAGGCCTATCTGCTCTCTACTCCAAAAATAGATGAATATGTAGATAAATATGTAGATAGATTAAAGAAAGGAGAAATTTTATTTTATATATATATATGTGTGTGTGTATATATATATATATATACAAATTTTATATATATAATTATTATTTTAATTATTATTATTTCTTTAATTGAGTATTTTGTGGGTTTTTTTCTTCTTATACATTCATTCTCTTTCTACCTCCTCTATACTGAATCATGGCCATTCCCCCATTCATTCAATTCCTTTACCCTATCTTCTGGAAATAAGCTCTGCCTCTTCAGATTCAGCTCCCCTCCTCTTTTTTCTGGGTGTTTATTGTTTGCATTTTTTGGTTTAGTTGTTGGTTTTGTGGAGTTTTCTCTCTGGTGGTCACCTTTATTTGGGGTTATCGGTGTCGTGAATACATTTGTGTTTTGTTACCTCTGTGTCCTGTCTTATCAAGTTGTATTTTGTGCCTTTGGTCAACGTGGTAGAGAGTGAGCCACATAAACACACACCCTGAGAGGAGCGAAAATGGGTAGACAAAGAAACAGCCCCATATGAAAGAAAAGGAGGAATCACCGGAAAAGGAAATAAACAAAATGGAGACAAGCAATTTGTCAGAGAAAGAATTCAGAGCAAAGGTCATAAGGACACTGAAAAGAATGGAAGACAAATTCAACAACATGTAAGAATTGAGAGGAGCCGAAACCAATTTGGCTCAGTGGATAGAGCATCGGCTTGCAGACTGAAGGGTCTCAGGTTCGATTCCGGTCAAGGGCATGTACCTGGGTTGCGGGCACATCTCCAGTAGGAGATGTGCAGGAGGTGGCTGGTCGATGTTTCTCTCTCATCGATGTTTCTAACTCTCTATCTCTCTCCCTTCCTCTCTGTAAAAAATCAATAAAATATATTTAAAAAAAAAAGAATTGAGAGGAAATGAAGAAGAACCAAGAAGAAATGAAGAATGACATAACTGCAATAAAGAACACAATAGAAAGCATCAACAGCAGACTAGAAGAAGCTGAGGACTGCATCAGTGAGCTAGAAGACAAGGTAGGAAAAAAACACCCAAGCAGAGCAGCAACTGGGAAAAAAAAAACTTAAAAGACAGGAGGAGAGCCTAAGGGAGCTTTGGGACAACACAAAACGAGACAACATCTGCATTATAGGGGTACCAGAAGGAGAGGAGACAGAGCAAGGAATAAAAAACCTGTTTGAAGAAATAATGACAGAAAAATTCCCTTATATTCAGAAGAAAAAACTCACACAAGTCCAAGAAGCTCACAGAGTCCCAAACAAGATGAACCCAAAAGGACCGACACCAAGACACATCATAATTAAATTGGCAAATACCAACAACAAAGTAAGAATCTTAAAGGCTGCCAGAGAGAGACAGGAAGTTACCTATAAGGGATCTCCCATTAGACTACCAACTGATTTCTCAACAGACACATAAGGCCAGAAGGGAATGAAATGAAATATACAGAGTGCTGCAAAGCAAGGGACTGAATCCAAGAATACTATACCCAGAAAGGCTATCATTCAAAATTAAAGGTGAAATCAGAAGCTTCACAGACAAAAATGGGCTAAGGGAGTTTATTACCACCAAACCATCAATGTAAGAAATGCTAAAGGAACTGCTGTAAAAAGAAGAAATAGGAAGGGAAGAAGGAACACAAGCATAAAGAATAAAAATGGCGACAAACAAGTACCTATCAATAATAACCTTAAATGTAAATGGATTAAATGCTCCAATCAAAAGACATAGGGTAGCTGAATGGATAAGAAAACATGACCCACCTCAGAAGAAAGGAGTCACACAGACTGATAGTGAAGGGATGGGGGGAAAAAATTCAGGCGAATGGAAATGAAAAAAAGCTGAGGTAGTAATACTTATATCTGACAAGTTAGACCTCAAAATGAAGGCCATAACAAGAGATAAGGAAGGTCACTTCATAATACTAAAGGGAGCAATTCAACAAGAGGATATAACTCTGGTAAATATATATGCACCCAATACAGAAGCACCCAAATACATAAAAAGACTTCTGGAAGATATCAAGGGAAAGATTGACAGCAATACAGTCATAGTAGGGGACTTTAATACCCCATTGATACCACTGGATAAATCCTCTAAACAAAAAATCAGCAAGAAACATCAATCCTAAATGAATCACTAGATCAGATGGGATTAATTGACATCTTCAGAACATCTCAAAGAGAGACCACATATTCGGACATAGGCAAAGTCTCCTCAAATTCAAGAAGATAGAAATCATATCAAGCATCTTCTCAGATCACAATGGCATAAAATTAGAAATCAACTACAATAAAAACAATGAAAAAAATCAAACACTTGGAGTCTAAATAGCATGCTATTAAACAATGATTGGGGTTACCAAAGAGATCAAAGAAGAAATAAAAAGCATCCTGGTAACAAAGACAATGAAAACACAATCCAAAATCTATGGGACACAGCGAAAGCAGTCTTGAGAGGGAAGTTCACAGCTCTACAGGCCTACCTCAAAGAACAAGAAAAAAATGGTAATAAATTATCTAACCCTACAACTCAAAGAATTAGAAAGAGGGCAACAAGAAAAGCCCAGAGTAAGCAGAAGGAAGGAAATAATAAAGATTAGAGCAGAAATAAACAACATAGAGACCAAAAAAAAAAAAAAAAAGATCAATAAAACCAAGAGCTGGTTCTTTGAAAGGATAAACAAGATTGATGAACCTCTAGCCAGGCTCACCAAGAAGCAAAGAGAGAGGACCCAAGTAAATAAAATCAGAAATGAAAGAGGTGAAGTAACAACCAACCGCACAAAAATACAAAGGATTATGAAAAAATACTATGAACAACTCCATTTCAACAAACTGGACAGCCTAGATGAAATGGACATATTCTTAGAAAAATACAAGCTTCCAAAACTCAATCAGGAAGAATCAAAACCTCAATAGGCCAATAATGACTGAAGAAATTGAAGCAGTAATCAAAAATCTTCCAGGAAACAAAAGCCCCAGACCGGACAGCTTCACAGGGGAGTTCTACCAAGCATTCAAAGAACTAAAACCTATCCTCCTCAGACTATTCCAAAAAATTAAAGAGGAAGGCACACTTCCAAGCTCTTTCTATGAAGCCAGCATTACCCTAATTCCAAAACCAGATAAAGACACCACAAAGAAAGAGAACTATAGGCAAATATCCTTGATGAACATAGATGCCAAAATACTCAACAAAATTCTAGCAAATCGGATACAGCATTGCATTAGAAAGATCATACACCATGACCAAGTGGAATTTATTCCGGGGATGCGAGGATGGTACAACATCCGAAAATCAAGAAATGTGATACATCACATAAACAAATTGAGAGACAAAAGTCACATAATCATATCAATCGATGCAGAAAAAGCATTTGACAAAATCCAACACCCTTTCTTGATAAAAACTCCCTCAGCAAAGTGGGATTAGAGGAATCATACCTCAACATAATAAAAGCCTTATATGACAAACCTACAGCCAACATCATACTCAATGGGCAAAAACCAAATCAATTTCCCCTAAGGACAGGAACAAGACAGGGATGCCCACTTGCACCGCTCCTGTTCAACATAGTACTGGAGTCCTAGCCATTGTGATCAGACAAGAAGAAGAAGAAACAAAAGGCATCTAAATTGGAAAAGAAGAAGTAAAACTGTCATTATTCACAGATGACATAATACTGTACATAGAAAACCCCAAAGGTTCCATCAAAAAACTACTAGACTTAATAAATGAATTCGGCATTGTAGCCAGATACAAAATTAATACCCAGAAATCTATGGCTTTTTTATATACCAACAATGAGCTCACAGAAACAGAAACTTTAAAAAAAATCCCATTTACTACTGCACCAAAAAAATTAAGGTACCTAGGAATAAATTTAACTAAGGAGGTAAAAGACCTGTACTCAGAAAACTACAGGACATTGAAAAAAGAGGTAGAGGAAGACATAAACAAATGGAAGACCATACTATGTTCATGGATTGGTAGAGTCAACATCATTAAAATGTCCATACTACCCAAAGCAATTTAAAGATTCAATGCAATCCCTATTAAAATACCAACAGCATATTTCACAGACCTAGAACAAACTCTCCAAAAATTCATCTGGAATTAATCTCCAAAAGACCCCAAATAGCCACAGAAAACCTGAGAAAGAACAAAATTGGAGGGATCACAATACCAGATATCAAGCTACATTACAAAGCCACGGTTCTCAAAACTGCCTGATTCTGGCACAAGAACAGATATAGACCAATGGAACAGAACAGAGAACCCAGAAATAAACCCAAGCCATTATGCTCAATTAATATTTGACAAAGGAGGCAAGAGCATACAATGGAGTCAAGACAGTCTCTTCAATAAATGGTGTTGGGAAACTTGGTCAGATAGATGCAAAAAAAAAATGAAACCAGATCACCAACTTACTCCATACACAAAGACAAACTCAAAATGGTTAATGGACCTAAATGTAAGATGGGAAACCATAAAAATCTTAGAAGACTCCATAGGCAGCAAAATATCAGATATATGTCGTAGCAATATCTTTACCAATACAGCTCCTAGGGCAATGGAAACTAAGGAGAAAATAAACAAATGGGACTATATCAAAATAAAAAGCTTCTGCACAGCAAAAGAAACCATCAACAAAACAACAACAAAGCCCACTTGGTGGGAGAAAATATTTGCCAATGATATTTCTGATAAGGGTTTAATCTCCAAAATTTACAGAGAACTCATACAACTTAACAAAAGGAAGATAAACAATCCAATCAAAAAATGGGCAAAGGACCTAAATAGACACTTGTTGAAAGAGGACATACAGAAGGCCGAGAGACATATGAAGACATGCTCAAAGTCACTAATCAAGAGATGCAAATCAAAACAACAATGAGGTACCATCTCACACCTGTCAGAATGGCTATCATCAACAAATCAACAAATGACAAGTGCTGGCGAGGATGCAGAGAAAACGGAACCTCCTGCACTGCTGGTGGGAATGCAGACTGGTGCAGCCACTGTGGAAAACAGTATGGCGTTTCCTCAAAAAGTTAAAAATGGAATTTCCATCTGACCCAGTGATCCCACTTCTAGTAATATATCCCAAGAAACCAGAAACACTAATCAGAAAGGATATATGCACCCCTATGTTCATAGCAGCACAATTTACCATAGCTAAGATCTGGAAACAGCCTATGTGCCCATCAGCAGATGAATGGAATAAAAAACTGTGGTACATCTACACAATGCAATACTACACTGCTGTAAAAAACAAAACAAAAAAGAACTTTTACCATTTGCAACAGCATGGATGGAACTGGAGAGCATTATGCTAAGTGAAATTAGCCAGTTGGAGAAAGATAAGTGTCACATGATCTCATTCATATGTGGGATATAATGATCAACATAAACTGATAAACAAAAATAGATCCAGAGACAAGGTAGCACTGAACAGACCATCCAACCTCAGAGAGAAGGCAGGGGAGTAGTGGGGGGTTGGAGATCAACCAAAGAACTTGTATGCATGCATATTAGCATAACCAATGGACACAGACACTGGGAAGGTGTGGGGGGCGGGGGGAGTCAATCAGGGGAAAAGGAGACATATGTAATACTTTAAACAATAAAAAAAATTATAAGACTTTATTTGAGCCCTAACCGGTTTGGCTTGGTGGATAGAGCGTCAGCCTGCGGACTGAAAGGTCTCAGGTTGGATTCTGGTCAAGGACATGTACCTTGGTTGCGGGCACATCCCCAGTAGGGGGTGTGCAGGAGGCAGCTGATCGATGTTTCTCTCTCATTGATGTTTTAACTCTCTATCCCTCTCCCTTCCTCTCTGTAAAAAATCAATAAAATATATATTTTTTAAAAAAGACTTTATTTGAGCTAAACTTCTGACACATGCCAGAGAGCAAGATTTCAAATGCTCCCACAATCTGATGGGAAGAGGATCTGCATAGACATACAAATTGCCAACAAGTACAGGAAAAGGTGCTCAACGTAACTAATCATCAGGGAAATGCAAATCAAAACCATACCTGTTAGGATGGCTATTATAAAGAAGACAAGAAATAACAAGTGTTGGTGAGAATATGGAGAAAAAGGAACCCCTGTGCACTGTTGGTGGCAATGTAAATTGGTGCAACCACTATGGAAAACAACCTACTAGTAAGTGTTGGTCAATGGATGAATGGATAAAGGAAATGTGGTACATATATAAATAGTGAAATATTTTTCAGTTATTAAAAAGAAGGAAGTTGTGCCATTTGAGACAATATAGATGAAACTTGAGGGCATTATATTAAGTGAAATTAGTCAGAGAAAAATACTGTATAATCTCACTTATATGTGGAATCTAAGAAAAAAACATAATTCATAGATACAGAGAACAGATTAATGGTTGCCAGACACAGGCCAGCAAAATAGATGAAGAAATCATTCCCAGTCAGGGCACATGCCAAGGTTGTGGGCTAGACCCCCAGTGCAGGGTGTGCAGGAGGCAGCTGATTGGTGATTCTCTTTCATCATTGATGTTTCTCTCTCTCTCTCCCTCTCCCGTTCTCTCTCTGAAATCAATAAAAATATATTTTTTAAAATAATAAATAAGTCTTGGGGATGTAATGTACAGCATGGCTACTATAGTTAAAGATACTATACAAGTAGAACTAAAGGAGAAGACACATTCATACAGGTCATAAAGCCAACACTGGGTTAATTAAGAGAAGTGCTGAAGTAAATTTTTAACTGATTATTCAGTTTACTTAGCACTACATATAAGACTGAAAATGCCAGATTTTTTGAAGCAAGGCAAAAGAGTTAAGAGAAGAATAGGTGAAAATCCAGAAGATACCACATAAAGACAAGCTTCTGTGTCCTATAACTATTGCTATGATTTGGTGGTTTCAAAGTTTGGAATCATAAACACACACAACTATATATTGCTTCTCTTTGGCAAGTTACATATTTCAAAATAAATTCCTTATTTTCCTTTCAAATGCGATATTCCATTTACATGCCACAAGATGGCAGAAAAGAGCAGAGAACACATTCCTAAATACCAAAAAAACAAAACAAAACACACCTTTTTCTTTTACTTGAACAAGTCCAGCTCTCTGGATAGAGGGCAAATCCAAACATCTTAGAATACAAAAGTACCTCATTTTTAAAGGCTTCAATGTCACAATTTTCCTCTGATATTTGGGAAACCTGTTAAAAAATTTATATCAAGACAATATAGCTCAAAATAGTTAGGCAAATTAACAAGTTCAGAAAGAACTAAGAATAACTTTGGCTTTAAAAACTACCAAAAACAAATTAAAAATTAAAAAATGCCTTGGCCCTGACATCTCTGGAGAAACTTAATGGCTGCCTCCTGGTAATCCCTACTTGCCTGTCCTTCAAGCATCTCAAATTCGACTTGTCCCACACTAAATTTGTCATCTTCCACACTTTCTCTCCTTTGTGTTCCTATTTCAGTTAAGAATACTATGCCCCGGCCAGCATGGCTCAGTGATTGAGCATCATCCTATGAACCAGGAGGTCACAGATTCCTGGTTGGGGCACATGCCCAGGTTGCAGGTCTATCCCCATTGTGGGGCCTGCAGGAGGCAACCATTCAATGATTCTCTCTCATCATTGATATTTCTTTCTCTTCCTCTCCCTTCCTCTCTGAAATCAATAAAATATATAAAAAGAATACTTTCATCGCCCTGGTCAGTGTGGCTCGTTCTGAATACCAAAAGGTCAAGGATTCAATTTCCAGTCAGGACACATACCTAGGTTTTGGGTTCAGTCCCAGTTGAAGCATGTACAAGAGGCAATCAATTGATGTTTCTCTCTCAAATCAGTATCTCTCTCTCTCTCTCTCTCTCTCTCTCTCTCTCTCTCTCTCTCCTCTCTCTCTCTTTTTCCCTCCCCTCTCCCTCCCTCCCCCCCCCCCCCTCTTTAAAATCAATAAAAACACATCCTCAAGTAAGGCTTTAAAAAAAATACTACTATCATCAACCTGGTTGCCAAATCCAGAAACCCTCAGGTCATCCTTGTTGTTTCAATATCCGACATCATGATAAAGAATCCCTTTTTCCTCATTATTGTTGCTGTTATGAAGTCAACTATTAATCCAACAATTTCTCCTTTGAAAGTAGTCTACTCTTTTCCTCTGGTGTTTCTGAGATTTTTTTGTTGTTGCCTATTATTTGATGTAGTTTCTATGCTGTGTCTTCAGTGAAATTCTTTGTTTTTTTTGATCGTTGACAGTATTACAATGTCCCCCATTTTCTTCCCCTTTGCTCCCTTCCACCCAGCCCCCACTCCATCCCAGGCCTTCACAACACTATTGTTTGTGTCCATGGGCTCTGTATATGTGTTCTTTGGTTAATCTCTTCCTGTCCCCTCCTTCTCCCTTCTCTCTGAAATCTGTTATTTTGTTCCATGTATTCATGCCTCTGGACCTATTTTATTCTTCAGTTTATTTTGTTCATTAGATTCCACATGTAAGTTAGATCATATGACATGTCTTTCGCTGACTGGCTTATTTCACTTAGCATAATAATCCCCAGATCCATCTATGCTGTCACAAGGGTAAGAGATCCTTCTTTTTCACAGCCACGCAGTATCCCATTATGTAAATGTACCACAGCTTTTTTATGGGTGGATTTTTTTATTTACCCTATCCAATTGTTGAGCTTCTTTAACTCATTCTAAAATATTTTAGTCATTAATATTCAAACAATGCCTCTGTCCCATTCTTTCTCTCCTTTCCTTATGTCACCCCAATTAAATGAATGATAAATCCCCTTATCCTACTCACCACACATCTTTTAAGAAAAATGATTTTATTGATTTTAGATAGAGTAAGGAAGGGAGAGTGAGAAAGAGAAACATGGACGAGAGAGAACCATAGATTGGCTGCCTCCCGCATGCCCCCTACTGCATGGGGATACAGTCTGCAACCAAGGCATGTGCCCTGACCAGGAATTGAACCCATAACCTTTAAGTGCATAGAATGGCGCTCAACCACTGAGCCACACCAGCCAGGGCTCACAAACGGCGGAGCAACCAGTTGCTATGATGCGCACTGACCATGAGGGGGCAGACGCTCAATGCAGGAGCTGCCCCCTGGTGGTCAATGCACTCCCACAGGGGGAGCACCACTCAGCAAAGGCTCATGGCTGGTGAGCACAGCGGTGGTGGCAGGAGCTTCTCCTGCCTCTGCAGCAGCGCTAAGGATGTCCAACTGACGGCTTAGGCCTGCTCCCTAAGCCATCAGTCAGACTTCCCCCAAGAGCTCTCAGACTGTGAGAGGGTGCAGGCAGGCTGAGGGACCCCCCACCGCCACCCCAAGTGCACAGATTTCATGCACTGGGCCTCTAGTTCCGTATATAAAACACTGGCAAACACTAACAGTAGCACAGGGTTGGTGGATACTAAGAGACCATCTTAGTGGTCTGTGGTGTTGGTGAAAATTTTGAGAAGCAGCTTAAGCCAGCTCCGAACCCAGATTCTCCCATATTATCAGGCTGAGTCATCTTGAGTTTCTCTGTGAGTTTTTTATTCTTTTTTATAAGGAGAATATTGCCATCTATCTGGCAGGATTTTGAAGATTAATGATAGCACATAGTTGATATTCAATAAGTGGTAGTTATTATTATTTTTTCTTAGAATTTCCCTTAGCAGAAATATATAAACCAGGTTAAGAGCAGAAGTAATTGTTTTCTAGTCCTGTATCCCTTCCCAAAGAAAGTCTAGAATGAATATGAGAAATGGTGAAGTCAGAGTCTTTTTTTGTTGTTGTTCTGTTTTTGTTTTTGTTTTCTTCAGAGTTGTTTCTTAATTTTTAAGAGGATGTTTGGTATAATCCTGTGCTTTACTTATGAATGATAAAATTTAGCAAACATTAGGGTTTCATTTGCCTCAGTTAAAATTCACTGTTTTAATTGCAAAAGTTAGTTTATAGGCTAATAGTCTTGGACAGCAGGCAATGTAGTTGATAAAAGTATCCAGAGAAAGAATACAGAGTTTATTCTTGTATTGTTATTTATTATATTATTTTCCATATGAACAACTATAAACCTACTTTTGCCCAATCCTGCATATGCCAGAAAATGCCACAGATTTTCAAAATGCTCTCTTATTATCATCTCTACAAGATGATTGAAAATGATATTTTGACACATCTTTTAAACAGCTCCATCTAATGTCATTGGACTGAGATTCTGACTCCTCCCCTCTGGTTTTTCAGTGGCCTCAGATCCTACTGGATTCCAGAGCTCTGTGTGATGATTTCAACTCCAAGGAGCAGCATCCGAAATGAAGCTATAGATTGTTTGGTGGACAGATAAGCCAAGAAGGAAGAGGGGGATGTTGTGACTTGGAGAGGTGGCAAGCATGCCATCTTTTGACAGAGAAATAAACTTAGAAAAATAATCATGGAAATGAAGAAAGAAAACATGTAGAAGATGAAAAGAATAGCATTAGAGATAGAAATTTCCAACAGGTAAGAAACTGGGTAACAAACCTCTACAATGCTAAAGAAAAATCTTGCTAATGTGTTTTTCAAATGTTTATTTTGTATTAAAACAATCCCATTTAAAAATATGTGATTTAAAATAATAAAATAAAATATGTGAAGATTATTAAAAATTAGAACTATCCTATTTTCAGGCCTAATTATACCAGCTGTCTTCTTGTTTATGTGATCTGAAAAACAACCCCATAGCTTTAGAATACACTATTTCTAAAGGAAATCATCAAATGCTAGTATTAGCACAATGGAGTTTTAATTACTTTCTGTTTATCTGTTTGTAAGTAAACTTAAAAACCTGGTATTTTTTTTTCCATTGACAGAATTTAGTTCTTCTTTCTTGATACATTTAATGTGTTATTATTTTAAAGAATTAAAAACCTCAACATCCCTATAATGATAAGCTCAGTCATTAACCTTCACAAAAAATTAAAGCCAATTCAGACAATCTGTGTTGGCTTGATTTTAAAAGTAACTATTAGACTTTTGAAGATGAAATGTGTATATTTTTCACTAACACTTTTTGTGGACTCAGGCAATTGTCAAATTCAAGGAAAAATGGATAAACTATCTCTAGCAGAGAAAATCAAAGTACATGTAATAAAAGAACAGATGAGTCAAATGTTATCCCCAAATCTCAAGTGTGCAGCACACACTGTTGCAATACATAAACATGAAATTGTATTTTTTGGAATGGGTGAATAGTTAACTAGGATAAGGAATTTGCATGATGTGGAATAACTAGGCCAATTACACTTTTAATAAGGCTGAAAGAGAGTAGGCATTTGTTTCTTGATGCTTCTTGTGGTTACTTAATATAGTCCTTTGTTCTTAGGGAATGCTCTAAAATGTATCTTTACGGAGATTCTAGATCTATCTGTTTTCATGGGGGACAAAAGATTAATTTAATTGTTTTTTTAATATGACATGATGACATAAACTAGCAATATTACTTTGCATGTGGTTTAAAAAGCAGAAGTCCTGGCTCTGCTACTAACTATACAACCATGAGAAAGTCACTGGGTCTTAGTTGCTAGTGACTTAGTTGTCTACTCCAGATAGAATTAAAGTATCATTCCTATCAAAAGTAAAGGACCACTGTAGAGATCAAGTGAGACAGAACTTGTCAGCACTTAAATTCTTGAGTGAATTAATGAATGGGGTAATATTTTAAAAAATCATTAAGCTCTGCAATGGGGGAAAAATGAGACATATGTAATACTTTCAACAATAAAGAATTTTTAAAAAATCATTAAGCTCTAAACAAGCATGAGGTGTTATTTGTATAAACACAACCATAGAATCTATATTCTTAGAGGTTTAAAAAAAGGAGAGAGAGTTCTAGTGGGTGGGGGGGAGAGGGGATGCTAGCAGTGTGGTCTTGTTGTGTTTTGGGACCCTTACATACATACTTGGGGAGTGGGAATATAGAAAATTTCACTTTGCACAAAGCCACAGACTCCCTGAAGTTACATAAAGAATTTTTTAATATAAAAGAAATAGAAAATGTCCTACTCACCTGCTTTTATTTTTTTTAATATATTTTTATTGATTTCAGAGAGGAAGGGAAAGGAAGAGAGAGATAGAAACATCAATGATGAGAGAGAATCATCCATTGGCTGCCTCCTGCACCCCCACACTGGGGATTGAGCCCGCAACCTGGACATATGCCCTGACTGGAATCAAACTGTGACCTCCTGGTTCATAGATCAACGCTCAACCACCAAACCACACCGGCCAGGCTACTCACTTGCTTTTAATATTAAGAGCAAGAAATACAGAAATTTCTTGTAGTTTTCCAGGTCAAAACACCACAGCACCAAATGAAATATAATACATAATCTAACATATACTTTAGTTTTTCTGGGTTATGGATAATTAAGGGAAAAGGTGAAATAGAAGAAAATGAGACAACAGATAGGTAGAAAGAGAAGAAAACTATGAGAGGTAAAGAAAAAAACACAGAGAAACCAAAGGACAGACACATGAACTCTATCCCTAACCCTACACACTCCCCCAAAAAGGAGTTATTGGAATAGAGACATAGGAAAGGACACACACTAACAAGAAGACATTCAGAAACAAAAAAAAATATGCATCTATTTATTTACATGGTGGAGTAATGCTCTTATTTCAGTCATCTTGAAACTCTGAAACAAAGAGTACCAAAAAATGTGTAATGTAATATTGTACTTTTACACAAAAGTACAAGAACCAGTTCAAGGCATCTACCTCATGAGCTAGATACAATGAAGTTGAAAGTTTAAGATTACCAACCTCTGCCATTTGCTAAACTTATTTTTGGGCAAAATATCAATTGGTAACTTGAGATCTCACATTCCTGGTCATTTCCAACCAAATAAACCAAAGATGAACTTTCCTAAAATAAAAATGTATCCCAACATTTTGTTTATGAATCAAAGCCTGGCATTATTTTGCTTCCAGATAGGCAGTGTTCAATATTATAACTTAATAGATATTAATTATGTAAAGTGGAAATCCCACATTGCCATTGAAAGTCTATATTGGGGTTTTCCTGTTAATCTTCTCTGTATTGTGTAGAAGGCACTGGATAATGTAAACTCCAGCACTCCCCTTTGATTCTTTCCCACATGAGGCCCATTAGACCCTTTTCTGACTTTTCTGAGCTCTATAGCAACTTATAGACTGGGGAGCTAATTTGTACTTTGCTACTAATCAACACAGAGAGTAAGGGGGCTCTACAAAGTTACAGACCTGCTGTTACAGGGAGATGAGTGATTCCCATTCACTCAGCCCAGACAACCCAGATCAACAAGAATGGGCAACACAGGGGTTCCCACTGTTTATTCCCATCTCTATTACCAATCTGCTAGGAGCTCTGCAAAACTGTATGAATTTCCATTTCTGTAAAGAGAAATCTATTATTCAGACCTACCTTTGCAGGATTCATAGGAAGCATTTCTTTCTTGTAGACAATAAGGGCTGGAGTGGGGGGAAGAGAGTACAAGACTCTGCTGCTTTTGTTTGGCTTTAGCTAAGCTCTAGGACCTTTCTGTACTTTGGTTTTGGTCTACAAAATGGATTAAATATAATTTTTAAAAAAACACAATCCCACCTCTTGCCAGCAAATCTGATGTTGGAGAAATAAATAGTACTGCAGATATGAAAGCACTCGTGGCTCTCTGGAGGACTCAACAAGGATAATAACAATACTAATAAGCACTTGAATTTGCACAGTGTTTAAGTTTATAGGATTTTTTAACATATTATTTCATTGGTTCCTATACCAAAGTGTAAAAGAGGGAGGACATTTTTAAAAATTTCATTGGAAAGATGAAGAAATTGAGGCCCAAAATCAAAACAGCTAGTTAGTAACAGGACTGACAGAAGTCTAGTGCTCATTCTAGCCTACCAAACTGTACATGTAGTTATTGCCTATTTCCTTTTCATTCCTTTTTTCCTCCAAGTGAAGCTTGCTTGGTAGAAGGTCTCTAATAAACAATCAAAGCTTTCTATTTCTCATTTATAGTTCTGGTCCACTGACAGTCATAAAGAACTTAAATCTGTCTTGACATTCCCCTTCAGCCAATACCTGTAAACTCTAGGGCTGCTGAACCCCTGAATCATCCAAGCCCTAAACCTTCATTTCAAAAACCACTGTTTTTTATTTTAAATGTTGCTATTTCTACTTACCACTGTACCACATCTGAGCCATAGATAATTTCCTTGGGTCTTTCTTTATAAAATATATTGTCCTTATCAACAGTTTCTATTAACCTGTGGTATTTTTATGGTGTTCCTTATTGTTAAAAACATGACAGACATAGGTATTCTTAAGGTTATTTCTTTGCAATAAGAATCTGCTAAGCCTTTGAACTCAGAGAGAATGTGAAAGCAAGCCAGGGTAATTTCAAACAGCAAATAAAAGTCTGTTCTCTTTCATTACTATTGCTCAGCTTCCTTTATCAATGTTATTTATGTTTTCCTCAAATTCCTAAAGAATAAAGCAAAATGAAGGGTATTTTTTGCCTTTGCCCTTTTCAGTGTGTCCTCTTTGGGCCAGAAATCTAAGCACTAAGAATGGCAGGGGGATCACCATGCCTATTGTATATCCTGGTATGAATAATTCCACTGAATATGACCACCCTAAGCCATGCTCAACCATAGGATCAAGGCCCCTTTTCCTCTAGAAGTCAGAAGAAGGGAGGGAGAATTGGAGAATGCTTTCTAAATAAAATTAATTCTGAGTAATAGCTCACTAAGCACTAGCTTACCCCTTTGCCTTGATCTCCAGAATCTGAGCTGTGTACCTAGAAACTGCTTGTGCAGAGTATGGCTTTAGCTCCAGAGAATGGAAGAAGTACCAAAAGGAGGAGTCATATGCTATTCCATACCAGGCATGATCTGTGGCTCTAGGCCCCCCCTCTCCCCAAGAATAGACTAGCTCTGGGCAAGGGAGATGACAAATTTTATTCAGCACACATACACTGAACACCTACTCTATGCGCTATGTTGGGAACAAATTCAGTTGCATGTTTTCATTTAATTCTTATAATGACCAAACAGACATTTTTATCCCCATTTTACAGATAATAAAATTGAGCAGAAAGGCTAATTAATTTATGCCAAAGTCATACAGACACCAAGTTGTGATGCTTCAACTGGAACTCAACTCCAAACATACTGCTTCTGGCCTCCACAACACACACACACAAGACCGAAGGTGACAGGGATGGAAATGTATATTTGGGCTGCCTTATACAGTTGACAGGATGCTGTCACATATCCTTATTCATCAGCTCTAAAAACTACGCTGGTAGAACAAAAATAAAGCACTCTGAGATGACAGGAAGGCCAGGATATAGAGAGACACTGGATATCTACCTATGTCCTCTCAGGGAAACTGTCCCACCTATAGAACTGTCCAGTTTGTTAAGAACTTACATTAATATTCTGCATTATGTTTAATTTTTTAGGATTTTAAGAGCATACTCAAGTCATTCATGCATTTTCATCAAGCACAGACAAAGATCAACGAAGATTAAATCCTACTAATTACTCCTTGGAAGTCTCAGAGCAAGTACTTCCCAAGAACTGGTGGTCAAAATATTCCCCCACAAAACAAGTAAGCTTAGAAAAGCTTTCTCATAACCCTAACAAAATGGAACTTTCTTTAAACCATTCAACACCTAACAAAACCAATATAAAGAGCAACAACTCTGAATTTTTCTACTTTGAGTCCTGTCCACCCCCTTCTCTAGCCTTGCTCCTATTACTCATAGCCTACACTGTGGTCTTAATTGTGGGCCTTTCTGGAAACCTCTCTCTCATCATTATCATCTTCAAGAAGCAAAGAGAAGCTCAGAATGTCACCAACATACTGATTGCCAATCTCTCTCTCTCTGACATTTTGGTATGTGTTATGTGCATCCCTTTTACTGTCATCTATACTCTGATGGACCACTGGATATTTGGAGATACCATGTGCAAACTCACTTCCTATGTACAGAGTGTCTCCATTTCTGTATCCATATTCTCACTTGTGTTAATTGCTGTTGAAAGATATCAGCTGATTGTGAACCCCCGTGGCTGGAAGCCCAATGTATCTCATGCCTACTGGGGTATCACCTTGATTTGGCTGTTTTCCCTTCTGTTGTCTATTCCTTTCTTCCTGTCCTACCACCTCACTGATGAGCCTTTCCACAACCTCTCTCTATCCACTGACTTCAATACTCACCAGGTGGCCTGTGTAGAGAACTGGCCCTCCAAAAAGAACCAGCTCCTCTTCACTACCTCCCTGTTTATGCTCCAGTATTGTGTCCCTCTGAGCTTCATCCTCATCTGCTACTTGAAGATTATTATCTGCCTCCGTAGGAGAAATGGAAAGGTAGACAGAAAGAGAGAAAATGAGAGCCGGCTCAATGAGAACAAGAGGATCAACACAATGTTGATCTCCATTGTGGTGACGTTTGGGGCCTGCTGGTTGCCCTTGAACATCTTCAATGTCATCTTTGACTGGAATCATAACGTGTTGATGACCTGCCACCATGACTTGGTATTTGTGGTTTGCCACTTGGTTGCTATGGTTTCTACATGCATAAACCCCCTCTTTTATGGTTTTCTCAACAAAAATTTCCAAAAGGACCTGGTAGTGCTTATTCACCACTGCTGGTGCTTTACACCTCGGGAAAGATATGAAAATATTGCCATCTCCACTGTGCACACAGATGAATCTAAGGGATCATTAAGATTGGCTCCTACATCAACAGGTATATAAAAATTGTTAACACTTAATACTAAAGCCCTTCTTGAATGGGAGATGAAGAGTTAATGGATGAGGATAGGGCAAGATTCATAAAGAAGAAGCCAAAACCAAATAATTAAAAAAGCAACTTCATACTACCCAGTTTTGTTTTAGGCCAAACCTATCTGTCATCTCTCTCTCTCTCTCTTCCTCTCTCCTGCCCATCTTCCCTTCCTCTCTCCTTCTCTCTCTCTCTCTCTCTCTCTCTCTCTCTCTCTCTCTCTCTCTCTTATCCCTCCCTCTCTCCCTCTTTCCCCCCCCATCTCATACACACACCCCACTCCTTTTGTCTTAGGAGAATAACTCAAGCAACTTAGCTTCCATCATTTGTAGCAAAGAATGAAAGTGAAAAAGCAAGAGAGGTAAGCAGTGCCAACTGCTGGAGAACAAAGTTCCCAGATACTATTATTCAATGGAATATCCACAGAGTCATTACTAATGATATGTCTAGTAAAAACAATGCTTTAGTGTTGAAGCAATTTCTTATGGATATGGAAATTATAACTTTCAACCATGTAACTGGCAAACTCAGAAAGCCCCCATCATAATTTATTAATTAGCTAACAAAATAAGTATGGATTGAAAATTAAAGGAACGGTTTGAACTTAATATTTAAACTAAGTATTACAATTATCATTTATTCCAGTAACTAAATCAGATTCTTTAGTTTATGATAACACCACATTTTCTTCACTAACAATGCTATTAGCACCACTAGAACTGGCCACAAACTCTTTTACATTCCAATTATACTAAAAATCACATTGACTAATTTATTAATGGCCAATGTAGATAGAACCTTCATTTCAGAATGGCTTTTTATCCTTAATTCTTTATGCATATTAAGTAGAGGTCATTATGACTCTATCATTGGGCCTGAGGGAAGTCACAAGTAGCACTTCTATAATTAGCACCAAATTTTTTAAATCTCTTGTAAATGTTATGACAAAGATTTTTTAAAATCCCTCATCCCCACAGTCACTTATTTTGGAGAATTAGCTATATTGTTTTCAAAAGGATACCAAGCTACTGTTCAAATAGCCATTGGCTCAGTGACTCCCACTAAATCATGACCAGCTTTACATCTTTTGATAACTATCCCTTATACTATTACATTTGAGGTGCAGCCTACTTATATGTTTAAAATGTAACTGTATTTTCTTTTTTCTTTTGAATAAAAAATGTTTCCCTGAATACCTGTGATTTTTCCATTGTGTTTTTTTTATTCTTGCACATTAGCCATGTTTTCCACTCCTGAAAGATCTCTTTGTCTCTCTCCCTCTCTTTTTTTAAAAATTATTTTTTAAAAGATATATTTTTATTTATTTCAGAGAGGGAGGGAGAGAGAGATAGAAACATCAATGATGAGAGAGAATCATTGATCGGCCACCCCTTGCACTCCCCCTGCACGCCCCACACTGGGGATCGAGCCCACAACCCAGGTATGTGCCCCTACCAACCAACCTCCTGGTTCATAGGTAGATGCTCAACCACTGAGCCACGCTGGCTGGGCACTCCCTCTCTCTCTTTTTGCTCTCCTCTCCTCCTCCCTCCCTACTCTCTCCGTCTTTTCCTTCTCTTCAGGATTTCTATTCTCTCTGTTATATCACTTTGGGAAAAATTAATAGCAAAGGCATCACAAGACACTAAAATGAAATGAAATGTAACAGTCTCACAAAATTAGCTGCAAATAAAAACTCTTATCTAAAAACCAATTCAAATGATGTCAACTTAGAATCTTAAAGGTACAGGACTATAGTCACTTAGACCAGAAAGCAGTCAACTCTCCCTAGATATGTTTTCTAACTCTTTTGACAGACAGTGATTAGTGCTATAGTTAATGGAATATCTTACTTGATAAAGATATATTGATTCTAGTTTCCATTACTACAATGATTCTGATCAAGCCACTGAAAGCAGGAACGAGTTTTCATCAAACTCTGCTACTAGCCCCTCTCCTGACCCCTACATATATACCCAGGCTCCTGCAACCCTGGTCCCTACACTAACATTAAGAAGAAATCTCTAATCTATGATTAAATATTATGGTGTTCTTTCTGGCTCCATGAGAAGAGATTTTTTGTTTTCCTATAAAACTGTTTTATCTTTTTTCCTGAACTTTCCTTGAGCTCGAATGAAACAAAAGTCATTAATGATATAACTATCAATAATAGTCTTTCTTGTGTTTATTTTTATCTCAAAAAAGTAGTGAATTAAATCTACTTTTTAATGAATGTCTTTATCCTTAAAGGGCTTACATTCTGACAGGTAGTAGAGCACAAGTCAGTAAGTAGCTATTTGAGAAGGTATAATGGAAATATAAACAAAGTGTTGTAAGGGCCCAGTGGGGGTAAAACTCATTTTTGAGAGAAAACAAGGAAAATTTTCAGGAAAGTCAATCTTATTTTCTGTTTTTGCAATATTTGTGGATGGTTCACACCAATATGGTCTACTGTTGAACCTCTTAGTAAATAAAATAAGGCCTCATTTTCTCACTGGCCTCTCCCCAGTTGTTACATGGACCTGTATTCTCCTTTCTAGGACTCCCTGTGATATTGGAACTTCATGATGTTTGCTAGATAGCTCTAAAAATCCAGTTTCCTCTAGTCAGTGTTCCAAAAATCTGTTCCTCTATCCCCTTACCTCAAATCATTTTGGATTGAAAGTAGTATCCTATCTTTAAAGTTTCCAGAAAAGATGACTATTAGTGGATGAATAAATATTTATCACCTCAAAAAATTAGTGTAAATTAACTGTATTGAATGTGTCTGTCCAGTGAACCAGAGCTGAATGAGAAATGCTAAAAACATTCTTGCAATAAGTTCTTTAAGTTTTCTTTCTGCCTATTTCTAAAGATTTCCCAGGAGTAATACTCAACAATTTCTAACAGAATGAGCAATACAAATGATTCAAAATAAGGAATAACCAAATGTGTTTTAAATGTGTATGGTCCATTTTAAATGTGTATGGAAGTGTGATGTTCTGAAAAAGGTGTAAATAACTTGACAGGTCATCATGAAGCTTCAACTCAAAGAAGTTGCTCCCCACTCTATGCTGAGCATGAACAGCGAGTTCATTAGTCCAACGAAAAGAGTCAATCTCTCTTCCTATAAGCTTTGTTTTTTTGTAGAAGAAAATCAAGAAAAAATAGATTAAGTTCTTACTATGTACTCAGCACTGTGTTAGATATAAAAAAGTGTAAGACGTAGCCTTAAAGAGTTTACAATTTAGTTATGGCTTTAAAAGAGTTTACAGTATACCAGGGGGATAATTCAGTGTCTTAGTTTTGAAGGCTTTCCTGCTGGTTAGGTTGAAAATTGCCTAAAGGAAAGTTGAGAATAACTGAAGGCAGAGTTAATATCAAATGAGAATTCAATTTATCTTTATATCCATAAGTGAGAATATACTGGGAAGAGAAAAGGAAATATACTAGATGAAGGGCAAGGGGGAATATTTCAAGACTGATATGACCAGGAATACCTAAAATCCTCCCTGAAGTCATCTAGGCAGCAAATGTGTTCACTCAATAAACTGGAGAAAGAAGACAAGGGATATTTCCAGTGGGCTAATGAAGGCAAAGCAGGTCTCTTTCCCCTGGTTCTGTGCCCAAATCAAACTCCTTGTTGAAGCTGGGATAGTGGCTCCCCTGCAGGAGAACTGAAAGGATGTGTGGTGCTGGTGACAGGAAAGCATGCATCTTACATCTGGTCATTGACTGTTTCCTGCTACTCTCTATTTCAGATAGATAAATCTGTTCTCAACTAGACTGTGAACTTTCAGAGACCATGACCTATATCTTTTATTCCATCTGTATCAGCCCCTCACTGCCCCCTTAGAATGGTTAAGATAGGACTAGGCAAGGGAAAAGCATTTAACACATATAGATTTTAAAAGTTACCTCTTAAAAAACAAGTTAGGCAGTACTTACTGAATGCCTGAATGTTTTAAACCTATATTTTATTAATTATTCAATGAGAGTATAAAAATACAATCCTAATTATACGGAAATTATAAGTAATATCATTAAGCTGCAAAATCCTGGGTCCTTCAGTACTAAGCATAAATGTTTCTTAATAACCACCTCTGATCCCCAAGAGCTATTAGGACTCCCTGGTCACCGTTTTCATAGTACCCCTTGTATACCTATCATGTAAAACCATGAAGGCCCATTTACATGTGTGTCTGCTTCACCAGACATGATCTCTTTGAAGGTAGGGAATGGGTCTTATTCATTGTAGTGGCTCTAGTGCCAAGTAGAGCATTTAGCACAAAGTGGGGGCTCAATCAATATTTTCAAACTGTTCATGTAGAATAAATCTAGGGATAACAAGTCTTTGCTTGGAAGTGGTGGGTGGACCTGAATAGTAAGCGGGGCCTGAACTCCCTGGATCAGTACCTGAAGCAGCAGAATGTCAAATTCCAACTGAAATATAAGAGCCAGTGTTCAGGAAATCTGCACTCGCAGGAAGACAAATACAAACATGCCTTGGTTCCAGAGGAAGCTCAAGGGCAAAGTGTGCTTTTGTGGCTCAAATGCTATTTGCCAATAAGTGTGTGCCAATAAGAGCAAACTGGCAGGTCCAGAGAATGAACAAAATGCTCTATCAATTCCCAATTAACTAAGTTGACAGGTTTTAGGAGCTAACAGCTTTTAGAAATGGAAGGTCAGACTTCTAGGCCAACCAGTCTCCAGGAGAGTGGGCCCCATTATTATTCTATTAGAAGAAAAACCAGACTCTCCATAAAAGACTGAGGCAGGGAAAAACTTAGTCTTTTTCAGTGAGCCAGATTCTTCTATTTAACTAAGGGAACATAAAACCTGAAAGCCAAAGTCATTGAGTTATTGATTTAGAGGCAATCTTCCTCATCCTGGGATCCCAGAAGAAAGCTTCTATGATTTAGTTTGTATGTGTGTGTGTTTTACAGCAACAGGAGTCCCTGACTCCAGTTTTATACCTTTATGTTTCCTGCAATTTAAAAACAAAGACAAATGTGTCTGAGCATATGTGTGTGCATACACATTTGTGCATAGCACCTAAAAATATTTCTAAAAGGAAATATTCCAAAATGTTATGTGTTTATTCCCCAACGATAAAACTTTGGGTCACGTATCTCCATTTCTTTTTCCCTTGTTCCATCTTGCCTTCTAACCTCCCTTCCACCAGCCACCTCTTTTGTGTGTGTGGTGTGTTTTTTTTACTTATTTGCTTATCTTTATTTTCTAAATATTCTACTAGGAACATGTTTTATTTGTATAATTTTTTTCAAATGGGTGAGAAAAAGATAAAAATTTAAAAAAAGAAAGAAAGAAAACTAAGAATCCAAAGTGCCTGTCCATGAGGCAGCTGTCAAACAAGAAGTCAAGAGACGTGGGTCTGGCTTGGAGATTGGACAAATCTATTATTCTTACTAAGTTTCCAGTGCCTCATCTGTAAAATGGCATCACTCATTCAATAAGTATCTTTATTTTCATCCCATAAATATCTTAAGCATTGACTATGTGATTACATACAATAGTGAGCAAGGTTGACATAGTTCCCTGCCCTCATGGAGTTTAGAGTCTGTCAGAGATGATACTTTTTTATTTTATTTCTTATTTAAAATAACTTATTGATTTCAGAGAGGAATAGAGAGGGAAAGAGAGATAGAAACATCAATGATGAGAGAGAATCATTTATCAGTTGCCTATGCACACCTTACAATGGGGATCGAGCCTGCAACCCAGGCACATGTCCTGACTGGATTCCTGTGACCTTCTGGTTCATAGGTCGATGCTCAACCACTGAGCCATGCTGGCTGGGCTAGAGATGGGCCTTTAAAGCAGGATAAAATGTGGTCAGGGAGAAATGGGAAGAAGGAATTCAAGGTAAAGGCAGCAATGACATATACGTAGGGAAAGACAGAGTGTTTACAGCAGTACTACTTAGATTACAAGTGGCAGAAGCCCATTCAAATGTCTCAAGAATAAAGAGACCTTATTGGTTCTGATAAATGAAAAGTATATAAGTGGTCTAGCTTCAGATACATGTAAGAACCAGGTGCCTAAAATATGCCAGTAGGACCACAGTATCCATCTCTTGGCTCTGCTTCCCTCCGTATTGACTTCTCAAGTCACCTCTCCCCAGTGCTAGTTACATTTCACAGGCTGAAAAACCATGGCGGAAGAAGAGATTCTCATTCCCAACAGTTCCAACAGAAGTCCAGAATTATACCTCATGGTCACATGCCTATTTCAGAATCAACCGTGATAAAGACAATGAAATGCTCCAATTGCCAGGTCTTATCATGGATTCTTTACTGGGTCTGGTGGAGAGGGTGGGGGTGATTAGCCTCCAGAGAACCACAAAGACTGAGATTGATGAGGAGCAATGAGAATTGCCTCATTTTAACCTGTGCCTCTGAGAAGAATATAATTGGGAAAGCAAGCCTAACACAAAGCCCATCTATTGAAAGGGGTCCCTTAAAACAATTCTTTCTCTCTCCTGGGGCATTACCTGTTACAGTTCTTCTATGTGCACACCTGAGAGTTCCTAACGCCTTCCTTTCAGATACTTGGGATTCCTAATCAGGTGCTTCTGGCAACGCTGCTTCAAAAGATTTTTCAAATGTGTGTTACAAAGAGTCTCCTATTTCCCTCTGCCTCAGAAAGCCCTAAAAATGCTCACTACAGGGAGAAACAAAACTGCTTCAAGCCTCCAAAAACACCTTGAAAATACTCACATTTGCAAATGGACCAAACCCACAGGAAGAAACCTGGTTGAAGTCTTAATTCTTGAATAAACTTATTGTATAATCTTGGACAAATTATTTTTCTTCTCTGAACCTTAGTTTCTTCTTCTGTAAAATAAAGGGTTAGATTAGATGGTTTTCCGGGTCCACTGAGCTCTCATTCAAGTATAAAAATGAAAGTAAGCCCATCAGTGTGGTTCAGTTGGTTGAACACCATCCATGCACCAAGAGGTCACCTGTTCTATTCCCGGTCAGAGCACATGCCCAGGTTTCAGGCTCCAACCCCACCAAGGGGCGTGCAGGAGGCAACCAAACGATATTTCTCTTGTCAATGTTTCTCTCTTTCTTCCCGTCCTCTCTCTCTAAAATCAATTTAAAGTCGAAACCGGTTTGGCTCAGTGGTAGAGCGTCGGTCTGCGGACTGAAGGGTCCCGGGTTCGATTCCGGTCAAGGGCATGTACCTGGGTTGCGGGCACATCCCCGGTGGGAGATGTGCAGGAGGCAGCTGATCGATGTTTCTAACTCTCTATCTCTCTCCCTTCCTCTCTGTAAAAAATCAATAAAATATATTAAAAAGAAAAAAAAAATAAAAATAAAATCAATTTAAAAAAACAAACATCTTTTTAAAACATAAATAATGGATGGGGGGAGGGGGGAATGAATATGAGTTTGGAGTCCCTAGCAGTAGAATTCCAAGAGGGCAATAGTTCTGTGAAAGCCCAAAACCCAAAAGGGGTGTGTAACCAACCATTAACTAAAACCTGCCATGGCTGGTTGAATTTCACAGTGGAGAAGTGCCCTGAGGTTCTGATTTAAGAATGTGAATCCTTTGAGAAATTATTTAATACGGAGTTGAAGGATTTGGTGGAGAAATGTAGATAGTGGTAAAGGAATAAATCCTCTTCACCTTTGCAGAACAGAGCAAAGCAACATTTCTTTCCTATGCTAAAAACAAGAGCAAAGATAGGATCCTGCTGCCACCTTGTGGCACACTGGGCAGCTTAGAAAGAAGGGTTTACTTAAATCTCCCTCAGGAGACCACATCCTCCTAGGCCAGTGGTTCTCAACCTGTGGGTTGCGACCCCTTTGGGGGTCGAACGACCCTTTCACAGGGGTTGCCTAAGACCATCGGAAAACACATATATAATTACATATTGTTTTTGTGATTAATACTATGCTTTAATTATGTTGAATTTGTAACAATGAAAATACATCCTGCATATCAGATATTTACATTACGATTCATAACAGTAGCAAAATTACAGTTATGAAGTAGCAACGAAAATAATTTTATGGTTGGCAAGATTACTTTATCCAGCAAAGCTATCATTCAGAATTGAAGGTGAGATAAAGAGCTTCACAGATAAGGAAAAGCTAAAGGAGTTCATCACCACGAAACCAGTATTATATGAAATGCTGAAAGGTATCCTTTAAGAAGAGGAAGAAGAAGAAAAAGGTAAAGATACAAATTATGAACAACAAATACACATCTATCAACAAGTGAATCTAAAAATCAAGTGAATATATAACCTGATGAACAGAATGAACTGGTGATTATAATAGAATCAGGGACATAGAAAGGGAATGGACTGACTATGCGTGGCGGGGGAAGGGGTGTGGGAGATGCGGGAAGAGACTGGACAAAAATCATGCACCTATGGATGAGGACAGTGGGTGGGGAGTGAGGGCGGAGGGTGGGGTGGGAACTGGGAGGAGGGGAGTTATGGGGGGGAAAAAGAGGAACAAATGTAATAATATGAACAATAAAGATTTAATTATTAAAAAAAAAAAGAAAATAATTTTATGGTTGGGGGTCACCACAACATGAGGAACTATATTAAAGGGTCGCAGCATTAGGAAGGTTGAGAACTACTGTCCTAGGCCCTTACAATCACACAGAGCTTGATAATTCAAAAAACCCTTTCAACCCATTATCTCATTTCATTCTCAAAGCAACTTTGTGGAGTGGCAGGAAGAAGGTATAACTCTTTGCCAGAGAAGGAACCAAAGCTTAGAAAGACTATGTGACCTACCTAAGATCACACAGTAAGTAACTCACAGTCTGGGTTTGAACCCACGTCTCCTGACTCTAAATCAGACAACTCATTCACTCTACTGTGTAGGGGCAGGGATAAAACAGGTTTAAGTATGCTCTAGGAATTTGAGAGGGAGGCTTAAAGAGGAATGCTCAATTTCTTCTGCAGACTCAACAGCCACAGGCCACAATCAGGTTGCAGAAAAAGGCATCCAGATAAGCCTGGATTCCTGCCTCCTTCCTGATTTGCACATTCTTAGTTAACATCTACAGGTCTCTCCAGTTGCTCTCCCTCTGTTCCCCAACCCCAGCCTACCTATCAGGGCTGAAGACATTTGTAACTAAATGCTGACCAAATGGATCTCAGGCAAGGGAGCCATAACATCCAGAAATAAGCAAAAACTACTGTGATCACTGCTCTGTCCTTGGGTTATAGTTCATAATATCTGTAGACCAGCCCAAATTCCCTAATAAATTTTGATAAGAAGACTAGTTGGCTTGTGCCATAATGATGTCAAGCTCACCAAAATTGAAGGGGTAATGCTTGGGTTAAATGATTTACCAACTGGCATACAGAAATGACTTACTAGTAAAATTAATCTGAGAATTTCCAATTTGTCTAAAGCAACCATAACTTTTTTCCTGTAGAATTAGAAAGAAGAAAAAAACTTTCCACTAGCATAGTATTCCTTTCATTTCATTCATTCATTCATTCATTCATTCACTAAGTGAGTAGACATTCACTAAATGAATAGAGTACTGTGATAATCCCTCTGATGAAGACTTTGTTGCCTAGTGGTGAACAGGGGAAAACAAGCAAAGAATATAATTATAAGTGCGTGTGAGATATAAATATTAAGTGATTGGGGTTAGGAAGAAAAAAAAATTCCTCTGGCTAGGGAAAGAAGTGGATAAAGAATGATTTCACGGATATCTATAATAATAAAAACATAATATGCAAATCGACCAAACGACTGAACAGCAGAATGAATGCCCAGACAACCTTCTGGATGACCACTCTATGACACGCACTGGCGTCAGGCCAGCCAAGGTGGGTGCGATGTGATTGGTCAGGGGCCCCGCCATCACCCCACGATCACCCCAAAGAGGGAGGCCCAGGCCACCAGCCGGTGGGGCGATCGATGGGGGGTGTGCTCTGTGATTGCCCCAAAGATGGAGGCCCAGGCTATCCAGCCTGTGGTGCTGTGGAGGGTGGGCGGGGTCCCTCTCTGCGGGGTAATTTATCTGGGGGCCCCTGAGATCGATCGCCCCACAGAGGGAGGCCCAGGTCAGCCAAGTGATCACACCCCATGCCTGTTGCCCACAGAGGGAGGCAACCAGTGGCGGGGGAGGGAGGGCAGCGCTGCACAGATGGCAAGCAGTGGCAGCAGCGGGGGCAGGGCCAGCTGCCGGCAGCAGGGGGAAGGAAAGCCCCGATAGGCCCTGATCGCCGGCCAGGCCTAGGGTTCCTACCCGAGGGGTCCCAGATTGCAAGAGTGCGCAGGCTGGGCTGAGGGACACCCCTCCCCCGTGCACAAATTTTGTGCACTGGGCCTCCAGTATAATACATAAAACCTTTCACAGCTTGGCCTTTTCAAACCCTCCCTGCCTTCTCTCCTGTAACTACTTTGCTCTCACCCTACTATATGCTCTTTTTTTCTTCTTCTTTCCTTTTTTTTTCTTTTATCTTTTATATGCTTTTTATTATATTGATTTTAAAAAGAGAGAAACATTAATTTGTTATTCCACTTATTTATGCATTCATTGGTTGATTCTTGTATGTGCCCTGACATCGAACCTGAAACCTTGGCATATCAGCACGACGCTCTAATCAACTGAGCTACCCAGCCAGGGTGCCCTACCATATTCTGAACATAAGTTTTCTTCAGTAATTTAAGGATAAAAACTTAGGTTTTGGAATCAGATAGATCTTGGTTCTAATCCCAGCTCTAACACTTTAGACAACGTTGGGTAAGTTATGAAATTCCCCAAGCTTCAATTTCCTAATCTGTAAAGTGGATATTATAGTAATTTTATTTTTACAGGTTTTAGTGAGAGTCAAGTGATATAATGTATGCAAAGCATATAGTTTTGTGCCTGACATATAGGAAATACTTAGTAAATACCAACTGATAGTTAATTATCTCTGTGCCTTTGATCATATTGTTTTCTTTGCCTGAGATTCCCTTCACCTCCCCAAACTGTTTTACCCCTATTTCTTCTTTATTTTTATTTTTTAAAATATATTTTTTTTATTTCAGAGAGGAAGGAGAAGAAGAGAGAGATAAAAACATCAATGATGAGAGAGAATCACTGATCAGCTGCCTCCTGCACACCCCACACTGGGGATCGAGCCCACAACCCGGGCATGTGCCTGGACTGGGAATCGAACCGTGACCTCCTGGTTCATAGGTCAATGCTTAACCACTGAGCCACGCCGGCCAGGCAACCCCCCCATACACATCATTTCTCTTTTAGAGCCATCACAAAGATCTCTTTTTTGAGTACCCCAGGTCCTGCTTGCTGTTCCCCACCGAGTGCTCAGAACCTTTATTCATATCTCCTTTACTGTACTTATGTGAAATCAACTTGTATTTGTAAGTCTGCCTATTAGATCTGTAAGGCTCGGAAGGGCAGGAGCTATGTCTTACTCCTTCTGTCCTAGTACTTCAGAGTACATGACTCATGGTACCACTAGAGAAATTATCAATGAATAAATAAGATTATATTTGAGCTATACCTTAAATAAATAAACAGAAATTAAAGCATAGAGCTAGATGGCCTTCAAATGTGATCATTAACCTATTAATGTTGTACATTAAACCATTTGAACCCACTAATACTGATTATCAAGAGTTAGCCTTTAAGATGGACTGATAGGACTAAAGTACGTCACAGTTTCATTAGGAGAATCTGGGGGTGAATGCATGGATAAATGGAAGCAGCCTGGAGTGCAGGCAGCAACTCAAGAAACCAGTGCAGGACTTCCTTGGATAGCCAGTTGTATTTGGGAGGTGTGTGTGTGTGTGTTGGGGGCAGGGGGGGGGAGGGGGATATTCAGTATTATAATAACTGTTTTAATGTCTTTGTATACTAATCCTATGATCTCTCATTTCTGGATTCTGTTTCTAATAATTGAATATTCTCCATGTTATGATGGTATGATCCTGTTTCTTTGCATGTCCAGTAATATTTCATTGGATGCCAGACATTATGTCATTTCCTTTCCTTTAGAGATCACAGTCCTGTGGTGCCTGTTATCCAATGTCTGAAAACTACTGTTGTTCTATATCTTGTTGGATTTTTAGTTGTTTAAGGTGAGAGAATAAATTCTCTTCCTGATACTCCATCATGGCTGGAAAAATAAGAAGGCCTTGCAACCTCAAATAAATTAATGTATCTAGGCATTAAATATCAATAATTGGTAACAAAATCTGATGAACAGAGTAAACTGGTGAATATAATAGAATCAGGGGCATAGAAAGGGAGTGGACTGACAATTCTCAGGGGGGAACGGGATGTGGGGGTGCGGGAAGAGACTGGACAAAAATCGTACACCTATGGATGAGGACAGTGTGGGGGGGGGGGGGTAAGGGCAGAGGGTTGGTGGGAACCGGGTGGAGGGGAGCTATGGGGGGAAAAAAGAGGAACAACTGTAATAATCTGAACAATAAAGAATTATTTTAAAAAATATGAAAGGCCCTGGCTGGTTTGGCTCAGTGGATAGAGCGTCAGCCTGTGGACTGAAGGGTCCCAGGTTTGATTCCTGTCAGGAGCACATGCCTGGGTTGCAGGCTTGATCCCCAGTAGGGGGCGTGCAGGAGGCAGCCAATCAATGATTCTCTCTCATCATTGATGTTTCTATCTATCTCTTCCTCTCCCTTCCTCTCTGAAATCAATAAAGATAAAATTTTTAAAAATAAATAAATAAAAAATAAAAAAAACATGAAAAAAATAATTGGTAACATCACAAAAAGAAAGATAGCTAGGCATTATGTACCTTTTGATGATACGTCATCAATGAAGTAGTTATGCAAAAAAGTACACATCAAACATGAGTCTCATCAAACCAATTATCAATTTACAGGAAATACAGAAGACAGAGGAACATCTTAAAATGCACCACAGGAATAAAATCAACAAAATCAAAATTGCAGGAAACTCTATAGGACAAATAACTACTATTTTTTTCAACAATTTAAATTAGAAGAAAATTTAAAAGAGGGAAGGAGAGCTATAAATTAAAAGAGTAAAAGATATATCAACCTACTATAATGTATGGACCTTAGTTGTATCCTGATCCAAGCAAACAAGCTGTAAGAAAAAATTATGACACTTATGAGACAACTGGAAATTTAAATTCAGACTAGATAGTTGATGGTATTAAAGAATTATTGTTAATTTTAGGTATGATAATGATTATGTTTATTTAAAAAAACTCATCTTTTAGAGAAACATTCTGGTCTATGGATAAAATAACATGTTTAGTATTTGCTTAAAATTAATATGATGGGGCAGGTAGGTGGGAGTATAGATTAAATAATATCATGGGTAGGTAATTAATTCTAAAAGCTGAGTGATACGTATGTATGTTTGAAATTTTCTATTATAAAATAATTTTTTAAATATTTTACATAAAATTGAGATGGGTTCTAAATCTGGCTCTGACATCATTCTGCTCTGTACCTATGGACCAATCTCTTCTCTCCAAGCTTCAGCTTTCTCTATAAAATATGAACCCATTCCAATACACTTTCCATTATATACACTTATAGGCTATGTGACATGGGAAAATTAATCATTTTAAGCCTCAGTTTCCTCATCTTTAAAAAGTAATATAAACAGTAACTAATTTTCAGAACTTCTGAGTAGGTTAAATTGGGTATTGCATATTAAAGCCCTCATAGTAGTACCTGGCACAAAGTAAAGATTCAATAAATATTATTTACTAGAGGCCTGGTGCATGAAATTTGTGCACTCGAGGGGATCCCTCAGCCCAGTCTGTGCCCTCTCGAAGTCTGGGAGCACACTGGGAGCAGGCCTAAGGTCAGTCAGACATCCTTAGTGCTGCTGCAGAGGCGGGAGAGGCTCCCGCCACTGCTGCTGCGTTTGCCAGCTGTGAGCCCAGCTTCTGGCTGAGAGGTGCTCCCCCTGTGGGAGCACACTGACCACCAGGGGCAGCTCCTGCATTGAGCATCTGCCCCCTGGTGGTCAGTATGTGTCATAGCGACCAGTCATTCTGCCATTCAGTCCATTTGCATATTAGCCTCTTATTATATAGGATCATTATTATCTCTTGCTGCATCTAAAAAATACCCATAAGAAAAAATGTGAATTCTGTACATTTTTTAAATGAAAGGACTCTATAATTTATTATTCCCTATCCCTTCCTTCTCCATATCTCCTTTCTTCAGGACAAAGACAGGAAAATCTGAAACTTTCTCTCTAAAAGCCTATGGAACAATGTACCCAACAGCAGAAGCCAGGAGAGAAAGAGCTTAGCTCTCCTACCCAGTGAGAGTCATTGCTGTGGATCTGGAAAAAACAGAGGCGACTCTTTCATCATTTCAGAATATAGCATGCAGCTGTTCTTCTGCTATGCCACACATCCTGAAGTTGCTACCAAGAGCTAAAAACAGAGCTCAGGCAATCTGTCCAGTGTAGCCAAGATCATTCTTTTTCAAGGTGGCCCCATTAGAAATAATATGGGCACTTTGTACCCTTTTTCTAACCAAGAATTGGTCTTCCCCACCAGACTGTGAGTTCCTTGAAGGCAAAACCTGTATCTAGTTTATCTTTATAATTTATGCTTCTAGCAAAGCACTGGGGAAAGAGCAAGTACTAATAAATATTTGTTGAATGAAAGAATTAACTGCTTGTTCTTTGTTTTATTTGGAGTAGAGCACAAAAAGGAAAGGAACATTGATAGTCATACAAAGAATTGGATAATTGCTTATTTTTTCTTCTAGATGATACACTCTAGATCAGGGGTGAGGAACCTTTTTTCTGCCAAGGGCCTTTTGGATATTTCTAACATCATCTGAGGGCCATACAAAGTTATAAACTTAAAAATTAGCCTGCTATATTTGGTCAAACATTTAAAAAACTCACCCCCAATGTCTTGGCAGGGTCAGACCAAATAATTTCTCGGACCTAATATGGCCCGAGGGTCGGACGTTCCCCACGCCTGTGTCTACATACCATTGTCATCAGATATTTACCATTTTATTCCCTTTCCTCTCTGTTCATTCCTTCTAGATTAAATATTAAGGTATATAAACCAATGGCATTTCCCTACCACTCCTATGCCCAGCAAGCAGTTCATTGTGGCCTTCTCAGTGTCATTTCTTAAAGTTATCATATTTGACTGTTGGAGCACATTTAGATCATCTAACCCAACTTTTCCATTTTATACATGAGGAGTCCAAAGTCTAAAGAGAATATACTGTTTGTTCAAGGTCACCCAGCTAGTGTCAGATCCCTTAACAGAATTTCTTTTCCTAACTCCTAGTTCTCAACATTATACCCAACAAATGTTTGGGTACACAGATGGCCATTAAAAAATATTTTATTGAACTGAAATGAAGTTAATTGCTTCTTTGTTTGACTAAACTATCTGACAACCCTATAGAATTTAGAAGGAAGAGGTGAAAGTGCTGTTCTGAATACTATGGCTTATAAGGCAATTTGGCACAGACTCTAGAGCAGGCTGCCTGAGTTCTGATGTGGTCTCTCACCACTGCCCATCTGTATGACCTTAGGAAATTTTACGTATTTTAGCCTCAGCTTCCTCAACTGTAAAATGAACATACTAACAGAACAGTCCATCATATTTTGATTATGCTAGGGAAACTGGCTTTTGAGAGAAAACCTTTGATGACCCCCACTATAAAACAAATAATTATCCTCAAATTTATGTTTTTTAACTTAAGATTTTATACATTAAGTTTTATTAAACGAATAAAATGGTTGTTTATTTGTCATCAAATGGCTGTTTATTTATTTAATAACATTTGTTGAATACCTGTTCTGCAGCATGTACTGTGTTAGATGCTGGGAATACAACAATGGACAAGAAAAACAAGATCCTACCCTTAGGAGCTAACATTCTACTATGATTAAAGGATATAATTCATATAAAATGCCTAATAGAGTCTGGCACCCAATAAATGTTCAATAAATGTTAGTTGTTGTTGTTGTTATTTAAAATGTACTATATATCCACATTTAAAAAGCAAATCTTACAAAAAGACAGCTCCAAGCAATATTTTAGGGCATTAAACAGCTCACATAACAGTGTTTCACAAGCACAGATATTATCACCATGGCAACATTTTTCTGAGTACCTTAAGAGCACTTTCTTGATACAGTGGAAGGTTCAGGCATAGTCTGTGAAAACACCTTGTAAAGAGTGGCATGTAGGGGGTAGAGAAAATCCTCTCCAGTTAATGTCCCAAAATGACAACTTTCTCTATAGAATCATTTAATAAAACTTAATGTATAAAATCTTAAGTTAAAAAACATAAATTTGAGGATAATTACTTGTTTTATAGTGGGGGTCATCAAAGGTTTTCTCTCAAAAGCCAGATTCCCTATCATAATCAAAATATGACGGACTGTTCAAAACTCCACACAATTAACAAGCACATGAAAAGATACTAGTACTCAACATCCTTAGTCATTAGGGAAATGCAAATCAAAGCTACATGAGATGCCACTTCACACCCATATAATTTTAAAAACCGGAAAGTAAGTGTTGGTAAAGATGTGGAGAAATTGGAACCCTTGACATTACTAGTGGGAATGTAAAATCAGTTCAGTCTCTGTGGAAAACAATTTGACAGTATGTCAAAAAGTTAAACATGAGAATTGTTATATGATGCTGCAGTTCCATTCTTAGACGTATAACCAAAAGAATTGTATGTCCATGCATTCTCACAGCAACACTATTCACAATAGCCAAAAGGTAGAAATAGCCCAAATGTTCAACAACAGATGAACAGATAAGGAAATTGTGATATATACATACAATGGAATATTACTCAGCCATAAGAAGGAATGGTTTACTAATATATACCACAACATGGACATATTTCCAAAATATTATGCTAAGTGAAAGAAGCCTGATATAAAAGATCACATGTTATATGATGACATTTATATGAAATATTCAGAATAGATAAGTCCATAGACACAGCATGCAGATTGGTGGTTGCCAGGGGCTATGGGGAGGAAGGAATAGGAAGAAACTCTTAACAGATAAGGGGTTTTACTTTGGAATGATGGAAACGTTTTGGAATTAGGCAGAGGTTGTACAACATTGTGAAAGCACTAAATGCCTCTGAATGCCTTTAAAATGGTTAGTTTATAACAAATATTCTTTTTAAAGCCCTGCCCACCATTGCTCAGTGGTTAGAGTGTCAGCCTGTGCACCAGAGGGTCACTATTACAATTCCCAATCAAGGGCACATACCTGGGTTTCGGGTTTGGGTTTGGGTTCAGGTTCCTTCCCCAACCTCTACCCTCCACCCCATTGGTTGCGTGTGAGAGGCAACTAATCAACATGTGTCTCTCTCACATCAATGTTTCTCTCTGTCTCTCTCTCCATTCTCTTTCTCCCCATCCTCCCTCCCTTCCACTCCCTCAAAAAATCAATAGGAAAAATATCCTTGGGTGAAGATTAACAAAATAAGTAACTAAAATAAAATTTTTAAAAAGCGTTAATTTTATGCTATATAAAATCATCTCAATAAATTATTTTTAAGATGTTATCCACATGGCCTAAAGACATAAAAATGTAAGAAAAAAAGTACAAGTTATTGCATAGCCATCTCAGAAACCTATGTAAACTAGAGGCCCGATGCACGAAATTCGTGCAAGGCTGCCTCGGGGCTCCGGCTGCCTCATAGCTCTGCAGCCCCGCCCCTCCCGCCCCTCCCCCCCCCCCGCCCACTGGTCATTCTGGAAGGTTGTTCCACCATCCAGTCTAATTAGCATATTAGCTCTTTATTATATAGGATAGGGCCTATATCTATTCACAGTGAAGGAAAGAACAAAGAGCTCTTAGTAAAAACCTGTTTTTTTCCTATTAAAGGATAATTTTTTAAGGTATAACTATACTGTCATACAAATACAAAATGCACACATGTCAAACATTTTATTTAATTCATTCATTAAAGACAGAACCAATAAGATATTAAAAACTGCTTCAAGAGGTAACCAGAAATACTGGAATTGTTAATAAATGCAAAACTAGTTTCTGTGTGTGTGCATGGCAAATAGATTCTCTTCTCTGGACTTCAGGTCCTTGGTCTGTTTAAAAAAAAAAAAAAAAGTAAGGAGGAGTTGGCTTGGATGACCTGAAGCTGCCTTGATCTTTGACAGCCTGGTAAGAACAGGATCCAGGGGCCAGATGCTGAGTCACAGATTCCTACAGTAACAGAGACCTTTCAGCCATCTGCACTCATGACCATATCGCATAAATTACTTCTTTTCTTTTTTTTTTTAAATATATTTTATTGATTTTTTACAGAGAAGAAGGGAGAGGGATAGAGAGTTAGAAACATTGATGAGAGAGATCGATCAGCTGCCTCCTGCACGCCCCCCACTGGGGATGTGCCCGCAACCAGGGTACATGCCCTTGACCGGAATCGAAGCCAGGACCCTTGAGTCCGCAGGCCGACGCTCTATCCACTGAGCCAAACCGGTTCGGCAAATTACTTCTTTTCTGATGAAACATGCCATGTCTTGATAAGGGAGACCATATTTTTAATGAATCATTTCAGGACAATTAGCCTTTTTGCACTACTACTGGAAATAGGATTACACTGAATTTCCCCAGCTTCTGTCATGACCAACAGGCATCATTTAATTTTTAAACAACTGACTGAAACTAGATAGAGAAGTAGTCTCCAGCTATGAAGCAAAAGAAAATAGTTGGCTTACATAACATCCTCAAAAAAAAAAAAATACTGGCTGAGTTGAATGGCTTTCAAAACTTTTATAATGTGGGGATGAGCAATTCCAATTAGTTTACCATATTACAGTAATCCTGTCTTACTTACTTAGGGCTTACTTACTCAAGGAAACTAAGGATTACTAAGGTTGTATTTAGGATACACTTAGTTTGCTGTAAATGTAGTATGACATTTTCATTTCTTCCTTTTGTTAGTTCTTTCATAGCACTCTCCAGCTGCTCAGCACTGGGCACACAGTAGGTGGGTCTTCAATCAAAGCTTGCTGTTCAATCATATAATCTGGTACAGAGAGTGAAAGGCTATACTTGTCACAAATTTTCAGTTTATTCATGATAACATGAAGTTTCTTTATTTATTAGACCTAAATTCTCTTATTGTATTTAAGGTGTGCTAATCAACCAGGACAATCAAAAGGGCATCTACCACTAGTGTGTAAAACAGAAGTCTTAAGCTTCCAAGAAAAAATGTGCTTGTTCCACATTCCTCTCCATAAAGCTCTACAACCCTGCATACATTCTCCACCAAACCCAATGCTAAGATTAGATTTCTGAAATCAGTCAAGTAGTAATGCTGACCCCAGCAACTGTAGCTATCTCCTGTCTTCTGTACTGAAAGAGCAGCTTGAATTTCCTCGAAATGCCAATACCAAAATTCTTTACATTCCAGACAAAAATGCTTTGATCACCATGAGACTTTGGCTTCTGCCATGCCTTTATCACTTAGTTTTCATTTAGATTTGATGTGTAATTATTAGTGGTTAACTCAAGGTCACATATTTTTGTCCTGTTGTGTGGTTAATTGAAAGCTGGGGCTGCACCAGAGTGGAATCGGGAGACCCTTCCCCAACCCTTCCAGCTGATACCCTAGTCTTTTTCCACACAGCTGTCATTCCAGTTTTATGCCCCTCCTTGCCAGACAGCAGGGATCCACCTCAAACAAACCCAGCCTCGAGGGGCTCTTTCTGTGGGGACAACAGGAGCAGAAAAGCAGACAGACAACGTGGAGGCTGTAAGTACCTTTGAAACCAAGGCTGCTGGTTGGCTGGGTTTTCTCATATCCTACAAATGAGAACAAATATTCCTAATTCCTTGGGCCCAGGACAGAGAATACAATCCTGATGATTTTAATTTATAAGTAGCTAGTATAGTGGCTTCCCACCTCTACTCCTCTCAGGAGTAAATACATTTACTCACTCACTTATCAATAAACACTTATTAACACTAAGCAAAATACAGGAGGGGATTCAAAGATATACTGCAATTCAATATTTCCTGGCTCCAAACATCTGGAGCTATACAAGTGCCTGCACTTCCCAGCACTCCTCTCCTTGGTCAGACAAACCTTCTAAATGCCAAGCTGGGTGCGTAGGAGGCCAGAGAAAGAGCAGCCCTCTCACTCTCTTCAATGTTATCTGGGCCCTTGACTCCCTGCACTGGGGAAACAAGGCAGAATTTGAAAAAATATCTGCAAATCGGCTGCAGGTGACTGTAAGACTGGAAATGACAGGGAAAAATAAAGAGAAATTGTAGTAACATAGCCAGAAGGAAAGGGAAAAGGATGTGTAGAAAAAAGAAGTCATGAAAGAACAGTAAATGGCTGATCTCTACCAGAGATGGCAGTGGGATTTTGGCTCACCTTGTAGAACTCAACTCAGAAGGTCTACAGCCAATACCTACCTGTGAAGGATCCCTGATGGCTAGATTAAAACATCTATCATGTACATTATGCTAAATACAGGGAAACAGGCAGAGACAGAAAAGCACGACTGAATCCCTATTTGATCTTTCCTTTCATCATACACATTAAGTCAAAAACCTAAGGGAATCCAATGTATTTGTTTTTGTGTACTGGGTCTGTGGTTGATTTTTTTTTCTCTCTTACCTCTCTGCCATATGTTCCAAGTTTTCTATAATGAGAATGCATTTTTACAGAAACATTTAAATACATTATTTTATAAAAATTTTAAAACCTCCTGCCGAAACCGGTTTGGCTCAGTGGATAGAGCGTCGGCCTGCGGACTGAAGGGTCCCAGGTTCGATTCCGGTCAAGGGCATGTACCTGGGTTGTGGGCACATCCCCAGGAGGAGATGTGCAGGAGGCAGCTAATCGATGTTCCTCTTTCATCGATGTTTCTAACTCTCTATCCCTCTCCCTTCCTCTCTGTAAAAAATCAATAAAATATATTAAAAAAAAAACAAAAAAAAAAAACCTCCAGACTTGGAGAGAGGGCCCTGGGTCAGACTGGGCCTTGCTGAGTGGACCTAGAAATCCCAGAGCTCCAGGGCTCTTAACACTAATCCCTGCCAAGGTCTGGGTCTGTTGGCTTTTCTTTTTTTTTTAATTTTTAAAAGTATGTTTTGATTGATTTTAGGGAGAGAGGAAGGGAGAGGGAGAGAGAGTGAAACAGTGATGTAAGAAACACTGCTCGGCTGCTTCCTGCACCCCCCCTACTGGGGATCAAGCCCAAAACCTGGGCATGTGCCCTGATCAGGAATCAAACCAGTGACCTCTCAGTTCATGGGAGGATGCTCAACCAACTGAGCCACACCAGTCAGGGCTCTGTTGGATTTTCTGAATCTAGCAGTTAACAAGGGGATAATAACATCAGCTTTCCTTACAGACTTGTCTGAAGGTCACAAGATAAATATGTTAAAGCGTTTTGTGAATGTCAAGCACTTAATCAGTGTAAAACAGTACTATTCCAGTTAAAGGCAATTTCCTATAAAACTAAAAGAGGGTAGGGATTTACATAGATTTATCCCCTCCCCCACCCCCACTTTAGTTCAAATGAGATTCATAGATTAAGCCTGACTGGCAAAGGCTCTTTGCTCAGGACATCTGAACCAACTACAAAAACAGAAATTCAGCAATAAAAATCTTTACTCCATGTCAGGTGACTTGGATCACTGTGAAATCTTCAGGTCCTAGACCTGAGTTCCTGAGAGCTCTTTTCACCTTTCCAACTCTGATTGAATCTGATCCCTTGGGGAAACTCTGAAACCCAACTGACATGGAAGAGCCCTAGCAAAAATATATTTGAAATTAGAATAGATCAAGTGCTTTCCCCTGAGATTAGCCCTGAGTTTGGTTTGATGAGGCCCAGAAATCAGGATTTTAAAAAGATTCCCAGGTGATTCTAATGTGCACCCAAGGTTGAAAACCACTGGACTAATTAATTGAGCCTGACAAGAAGCACCAATAAGTATATCCAAACAGGGCTACAGACTTTTACTGACACTAGTCCATGGACAAATCTGTTTCTCATTCTTGCTCCTGTTTGCACAGTGCATTAGAAGAATGGATGATGTCAACACCAGCCGAGAAGACAAGTTATCTCAATACTCAACCCCTGGCAGGAGAAACTGTGCCCTGATTTATTTTTAGTACTTTTCTACCTTAGTAATCCAGTCAGCTGAAGAAAAGCCAGCAACCTGATGTTCTCTGAGCTCACTACCCTTATTTGTCCCTTAGCAATCAGCAAGACATTTAGTCACCTAGGGGAGAATTTACTAGGAGTGTGAGGTCCCATCATTTGCAAACTTTCAGAGGCCACATAGGATAATTATCTCAACCTAAGTAGAAGTTGGGTCTCACAATTTTATTGATAATAACCTTTTATTCCAGGGAGAAAGACAAAGAAAGAGAGGTTGCTAACAAAAACAAGTATGTATAGCCTATCATTTTTGTCAGCAGGGTGGAGGATGGGGTGTAAAGCAAGAATTCTGCTTTACCTTTCATGAAATGTGAGACCTTACATGTGTGAGGGCACAACAAAATGTGTGAGGGCACACATTCTGTTCATCTTAAGCTTCAAGCTGGACTATTGCCAAGAGTTCACAATGAATAGTCAGTGCCTTTTCACTAAGATGCAGAAAGTAAAATATCAAAAGATTAACTAGTAATTTCTACATTTTTGCATTTGAATTTAACCCCAAATATTAAATTTTATTTCAATCTCATATAGCTTGTCAGGACAGATTTATCCAACACCAGCTGTCCTCTTATTTAAAAGCTGCACCACAAAGACAAAATTAGAATCAAGTGAGGATCATATTCCTCAGCAACAATTCTGCTGTATGTCCCACTGATGCCCTGAGCCACAACTGACAGACGAAATAACGGCATTATTATTGTTTCTCTTAGACATCTCCTAAGTAGCCACAATGTAGTAGAAACTGTATAGATCACCAAAACAAGGCATAAGCCCTAAACTCATAGAATTATACTCCTGGGTACAAAATTATTGCCAAGGTTATCTTTCACCAAAGTGGGAAGAAAGTATGTACTGTTTTGACACAGAAAGGAGGGAGTGATATCAACTATCACAATCCTTACCCAGTTTTTATTTTTATTTTTTTGGAGTTTTCCTCTTCAAGAATTTTCCAAACTTATATGAGGCTCAAATTAGACTAAAGTCTGGATAAGGTTCAACTGTTCATTATATCAAACAGAAAAGATCAAATGCCATCATCTTGATATTAGATACTTGGTGGACAATGTATTGTGTAAAAAAATAATAATAACAAAGAATAATCTCAAAATTCTAAATCTCAATGGAGTCTAAGTGTAATTAGAGCTGTAAAAATACATTGTGAATGTTTTATGTTCAGTTTAAAAGATCATATTTCTCAACAGGCAATTTAAAAGAGAAGAAAGCAAAAGTGACCAATAAACACACAAAAGATGCACTTCATTCATGATTAAAGGCATGTAAGTCTACAAAACAATAAAATATCATATTATGAGGATTATAAGGAAGTTATTCTCAAATAACTACTGAGAATGTACCATTTTAGAAAAAGGCAATCTGGCCATGACTATTGAAATTTTAAATGCATGTGCTTCCCCCCTGAAATTCCACTGCTATAGATATACTTATAAAAGTATGCAAAGGTCTATTTGTAAAGATGCTCACTTATGTATTGTTTTTAACAGCTCACATATTCTTCAATAGGGAGCTAATTAAACTATTATAAACCATATAAAAATTCTTTGTAGGAATTTAGAAGAATAAATTAGATTTTTGTGTGCTATTATCAAATGATGACTCAGATATATTACATGGAAAAGAAAGGTATACAATATTATATATAGTATGATTACATTTATGAAAAATAAAGTCTTATACATAATTATATGAGTATGTATAATTATATATCTGGAAGGATATTAAAAACTGTTAATAGTAGAAATTGGAGACTGGAAAGGGTCAACTTTTACTTTTCACTTTATACTTTCTGTACTTTCTGAATTTTTAGAATTTTGCCCTAAGTATCTACTACTTTTTTTGAATTTTTAATTTATTGATTGATTTGAGAGAGAGAGACAGAGACAGAGAGAAAGAAACATTGATTTATTGTTCCACCCATTTATGCATTCACTAGAGACACGTCGCACAAATTTCGTGCAAGGGCCTTGGCTCCGGCCCCCGCCCACCACTGCCGTCGCGGCCGGGGGCCTCTGCCGCCTCTGCCATGGCCCCCCGCCCACTGTGGCTTTGTCCGGAAGGAAGGACGTCCAGAAGAATGTCCAGTCTAATTAGCATATTACGCTTCTTTTATTATTATAGATTGGTTGATTCCTGTATGTGCCTGACTGGGGATCAAACCCAAAACCTTCGCATATCAGGATGATGCTCTAACCAGCTGAGCTACCCAGCCAGGGCAACATCTACTACTTTTATTTTTAAAAATCTTTTGGCACTCATAAGTTTGTTTCAATTTTCCGGAAAATTCATTTGCATGGAACATCCCAAATCCCTTACAAATCAGAAGAATTAAATTATACTCAGAGTAGTTTTATTACTAACTATATTTTACTGTATTCTAATTATCTAAAAATTGGTAATTCCTATAGTTCAGCAGAATTGGCCAGAATTCCATTTATTTACTAGGAAAGATAACAAAAGGAACTGTTTTCATATATCACTTTTATTATGAAAACTAGAGGCCCGGTGCATGAAATTCATGCACTGGGGGTGGGGAGTCCCTCAGCCCGGCTGTGCCCTTTTGCAGTCCGGGACCCCTCGGGGGATACAGCAGTGTGCCAAGCAACAGGCAGCCAGGGAGGAGCCCGAGTCAGGGCCAGGCGCTGCTCATACTCATCCTGGCCCACTGTGCCTGCTGCCGCAGAGTCAGGAGAGGCTCCTGCCATGGCAGCTGCACTTGCCAGCCATGAGCCTGACTTCTGGCTGAGCAGCGCTCCCCCTGTGGGAGCACACTGACCACCAGGAGGCAGCTCCTGAATTGAGCATCTGCCCCCTGGTGGTCAGTGCACATCATAGCGACCAGTCATTCTGGTGGTTCTGCCATAGCAGTCACTTAGGCTTTTATTATATAGGCTAGAGGCCTGGTGCACGAACTCATACACCAGTGGGGTCCCTCGGTCTGGCCTGTGGGATTGGGCCAAAACCAGCTCTCTGACATCTCCCGAGGGGTCCCGGATTGCGAAAAGGTGCAGGCCAGACTGAGGGACCCCACTGGTGCATGATCAGGGCTGGGGAGGGATGCAGGAGGTTGGCCAGCCGGGGAGGGACTGCGGGAGGGCTCCAGGGCATGTCTGGCCTGTCATGCTCAGTCCCAATCAGCTGGACCCCAGCAGCAAGCTAACCTACTGGTCAGAGCATCTGCCCCCTGGTGGTCAGTGCACATCATAGCAACTGGTCGGCCAGTCGACTGTCTGCCCCCTGGTGGTCAGTGTACATCATAGCGAGCGGTTGAGCGGCCTTAGCATATCATTAGCATAATATACTTTGATTGGTTGAACAGCAGACTGGTCGACCGGACACTTAGCATATTAGGCTTTTATTATATAGGATGGATTTGACCTACCAGGATATATTTCTTCATACTTTAGTGTCATTTTAATGACTACAAAAGATTTAATGTCATAATATCTAATGTCAGAAGAATTTAAGTATAACAATACTTTGAGGCCATTAAATTCATTATGGGACCTCTGACCTCAAGTTCAAGAATCCAAGAATGTAGCACTGAGTAAACAGCAGGCAAGCATGTTCTGATGTGGGAAAGCACTCTATAAATTATTAAATGAAACAGAAATTTAGATAGTAAAATATTAGTATATTTTGTTGGGATTACTGCCTTACCTGATTTCACCAAGCCTCAGGCTAGACATAACTACTCAAATTATCTGCATTTTGGTATACTGCACAGAAAAGGTATACTCCACAGATATAGGCTGAGGTGGCAATTTTAATTTCCTTCTCTTACTTTTGGCAGACACTGTAGGTAGGATGGATTCTCCATGATGTTATTTTTGAGTATATAGATGTAGTTTTTTAAAAATAAACTCAGGTGCATAACATATATAATAAGTCCTATTTTGAAGTAAATTATAAATTAACATTCATGCCACTTTTCTACTTTATTTTATTTGCTGCTTTCTTTTTTCTTTTTCTTTTTTAATAATTCTTTATTGTTGAATGTATTATACATGTTCCTTTTCCCCCACTGACCCCTTCTAGCCTGCCTCCACCCCCCACCTTCACCACCCTATTGTCTGTGTCCATGGGCTATGCATATTCGCATATAAGTTCTTGGTTGATCTCTTCCCACCCACCCACCTCCACCTTCCCTTTGAGATGTGTCCTTGATTTTTAAATAAGTCTTATCCAGGGTATATTATTGAATCTAAAGTTAAAATAGGAAAGTTAAAAGAATGAATTTCTTCATCCATTAACATTACAATGAATTTTATGAAGGGCAGGACCCTGCATTGGACACTTTGTGAGATATACAGATACCTGAGATAGCAAAGCACTGTACCTGGCACTCAACACATTTTTGTTGAATTGGATCTAGCAGAAAAATATACCAAATACATAGTTTATGGTTGCATCCTTAAGTAGACTAGGAATTAGCATGGATCACTTGGAATTTGGTCAGAGTAAAAAGATTTATGATCCAAACAACTTCCCATCCACCCCCACACCCCACATCCTCCCAGGGCCAGTCTGTAAAGCAGGTAGCTTCCTTGTTGCCAGTCCTCTCCTCTCTCCTTTGTGCAAGTTGTCTCATTTGGCATTAAGGGCCAGGAGTTGAGTCTCTGCTACTTGATACCTAATATGAAACTTCTACCCCCTCTGTCCTATACATGTTGACAGGTAAATCTCCCTTAAGTACAGGACCTATCATGTCACTGTATTACCAGTACAGAAACCTGCAATGATTCCTTAATGCATAATGTCTACTAGTAAATCTTTACCGTGGTACTCAAGGATCTTTGAGATCTGATCCTAACCAACCTTCTCTTTCCTATCACAGTGACTTACTTGCTCTCCCTTTGCATGCCTCACACTTTAACAATGTTAAGACTTTGCTCATGCTATTTGTCAAAGTGTGCTCTGTGGACCAGCAGCATCAGTTTTATCTGGGAGGCTTGTGAGAAATGTAGGATCTCGGGCCCCAACCTAGACTTATTAAAGGCGATCGCATTTTAACAAGATATTCAGGTATGCTTATGCAGGTTAAATTTTGAGAACTACGGTAAAACTATCCAGTGCATTTACATGGTGCTTGAGAGGCTGCTATTATTAATTTCTCTCTCTACAGAATCTGTGAGTGCCTAGAAAGCAAAAGGCTATCCAAATTATGTGCCTAAAGTATGTTGTCCAGCCCTCAGAAACAAAGAAATACTTTGAGTGGATACTCAAAAATCTATAGATTAAGTTGGTTTCAGTCTTGCAGCTAAAAAGGTAACTAAAATCACCATCCTTCACTCTATTGTCTGACAAACCAGACCCAACATAGACATCATACCCACACAAACACAAACAGATATACATACACATACAGGGTCATTAATGAATAGGATTTTTAACAAGAAACAAAATTGCAAAAGAACATGAGGTTAAAGCCTGCCATGAATATCCAAACTGTTTCTGAAGCAACTAAACAATCGCTCTAAGTTCCCTTTAAACTAAAACTGAGGGGCTAGGTTTACTTGATGGGCTCTAAGGTCATTTTGGGCTCTAATATTAAATAATTTTATGATTCTAGGTGATATCACTTCTGCACTGTCCCTCCCTCTGCCTTCTTCCCTCTCCCCCACCTGTAGCTGTAGGAACCAGGGACAACCCTGAGATTAAGTCTGAAGCTGCAAAGCCCGAGTTCCTCTCTTAGTTCTCTCTAAACCCCAACTTCTCCATAACCTCCCTGAAAAGCCTGCTCTGCATGTATCTACTATCATTACACCTCCCCCACAATCTCCTGGCATTTCAAACTGTCCTTTGCCTCCATGAGCTTGTTACTTCTCTCCCCTACTATACTAGTATACTCATCTTCTCAATCTCTCACATAGCTCAACACTGCCAAGGTGACAGTAAGTTAAACTAAACTGTGTTAAAAGAAGAGTTAGGGGAAAAAGATGTCCCACTAGCCTGCCCTAATCACTGTCTTCCCTTCCTCTTGTATGCTTCATATTCTATAGTGAGGGTGCTGGACCTAGTGGAATTTGCCCTTGGGGTCTCAAATATTTTATTTACTAAACACACTTTCAGTTCTGCCTCTGCCAAGACCTCTGATGTGGGTCCTTGGGGCTTTGACCTAGAGCTATTTCACATCTCAAAATGAAATCAATAGTTACCACACATCTCACATTCTGCAGAAGCTTTTTGCACACTGTCCAGTTCTATTTACTGGTATCTCAACACCACATATATTTTCTTATACATCTGAGAAATAGCAGAGACCACTGTCAAAGTTAAGTTTCTGACCCAGGGTCCTGTATATAAGATTATTGGTGGATATTTCCATTCATATCCTTACAAGGCCCCTTCTAAAACCAAAGGCTAGTTATGAAGTAGAACTTCAGGCTTTTCCTTAGAACCCAGGTCCCCTTTCCTCCTAATTTCCAAGAAGGGCACAGGTCATGGAAGTATATTTCTTATAGCAGAGGTTAGAATTCTCTGCTCTAGAGATAAACTGTGTGGATTTACTCCTGGCTCCACCTTGTGTAACCTCCCTACGTTTGTTTCCTTATTTGTAAAAGAAAAAGAATATCTCTACATCTTGGATTTTTGTGAATGAGAAAATACATATAAAGTGGTTAGTATGTAGGGAATTAATCTCACTAAAAATCAAGCTCAGAGATGATTGCACATGGTATTTTATTTTATTTTATTTTATTTTTAATTTGTAGAGCCAGCTTAATGCTATGGATTCTCCTCTCTAGGACTCTTCTAGTTACATATAGCTCTAGTACATGCCGCTGTCCATGTGGTGGGTAACCTGCTCCCAGCTAATGATAGTATGTGGTCCTAGCTGTCCTGTGCACACAGTATTCCTCTTGGTAATAACTCTGCATATGTGTGAATGGCATCATTTTATAATATAAAAACATATATTCAAACCAGTGGCATCAAAAAGGACAAATTTCCTCTTCTATTTAAAAAAAATTTTTTTATATACATATTTTATTGATTTCAGAGAGGAAGGGAGAGGGAGAGAGAGATAGAAACATCAATGATGAGAGAGAACCATTGATTAGCTGCCTCCTGTATGCCCCACACTGGGTATCAAGCCCGCAACCTGGGCATGTGCCCTGACCAGAAATCGAACCGTAACCTCCTGGTTCATAGGTTGATGCTCAACCACGGAACCACACCAGGCAGTCTCTTTTTCTATTTTAGGTTAAATATCAATGGAAATAATAGCTTTAGGATTAAATATCAGTCTCTTCTGAATTTAGCAGGAGGCGAAAGATATTAGAAGGAATCTAATCCCACACACCCACCTCCAAGATGCCTTGCCCATTGACTTGTCTACTTCAGAGTGCCACCACTGGAGAAGGTGTCATTTGGGTTAAAGTAATGGCTCTTCCTGTTTAAAGACAAATGGGACCTGTGAAAACTACAAAGCATTATTAAAAGAGATTTTAAAAAGACACAATGAAATGGCAAGATATTCCATGTTCATGGATTAGAAGAATCAACATAGTTAAAATGTCCATATTACCCAAAGCCATATACAGATTTAATGCAATCCCCATAAAATCCCACTGACATTTTTTAGCTAAATAGAACAAAAAGTCATCAGATTTGTATGGAACCACAAAAGACCCTGAATAGCCAAAGCAATCCTTAGAAAAAAGAATGAAGCTGGATGTATCACACCACCTGACTTCGAATTAGACTACAGAGTAATGATCATCAAAACAGCATGATATTGCCCTGGCCAGGTGGTACAGTTGGTTGGAGCATTGTCCCATACACCAAAAGGTTGTGGTTTGATTATGTGTTTGGTCAGAACACATAACTAGGTTGTGGGTTCAATCTCCGGTTGGGGTATGTACGGGAGGAGCCCAGAAATAAAACCACATGTCTATGGGCAAATAATTTTTAACAACGGAGCCAAAAACATACAATGAAAAAAAGAAAGCCTCCTCAATAAATGGTGCCAGGAAAACAGGAAAGCCACATGCAAAAGAATGAAACTAGATTACAGTTTTCCCCATGTACAAAAATTAACCCAAAAATGAATCAAAGGCCTAAATATAAGATATGAAACAATGAGTTACATAGAAGAAAACATAGGTACTAAACTTATGGGCCTTGGTCTTCAAGAAGATTTTATGAATTTGACCCCAAAGGCAAGGGAAGTAAACACAAAAGTAAATGAATAGGACTATATCAAACTAAAAAGGTTCTGCAGAGCAAAGAAACCATCAACAAAACAAAAAGACAACCAACTGCCCAATCGATGTAGCTCAGTGATTGAGCACTGACCCATGAACCAGGTGGTCACTAATTTGATTCTCGGTCGGGTCACATGCCTAGGTTGCGGGCTCCATCCCCAATCTCTGGTGGGTAGCTTGCAGGAGGCAGCCGATCAATGATTCTCTCTCATCATTGATGTTTCTATCTTTCCCTCTTCCTTCCTCTCTGAAATCAACAAAAAATATATATTTTTTAAAGACAACCAACTAAATAGAGGATAGTTACAAACAATAGCTCCAACAAGGGGTTAATATCCAAAATATAAAAAGAACTCACACAGCTCAACAGCAAACAACAATACAATTAAAAAATGGGCAGAGGACCTAAACAGACACTGCTCCCACGAAGACATACAAATGGCCAACAGATATATGAAGATGCTCTACTTCACTAGCTACTAGAGAAATGCAAAAGAGAGATGATGATTCTTCGAACACTTGCTCTTAGAACCTTAAGCCTCCATGTGAGAAAGCCAACTACCCCGAGGTCACCATGCTGTGAAAAGTTCAAGACACACAGAGAGGTCCTGAAGGACTGGACATCATATTGAGCGACAGACAGACAGACAGGTACCAAGTAGCACCAAGGTTCCAGACATGTGAATGAAGAAACCATCTTTGAAAAATGCATTTAGGCCCAGATGCCCCAGCTGACCACAGGAGGATCAGAGATAAACCACCCAGCTAATGCTTCTCAAGTTCCTGACCTAAAACATCAAGTCACAGGAGAAAGACTATATGCTCCAAAAAAGCCCCTCAGTGAGCAAGAGCTCCAAGATATGCCCCAGTTGTTTCCAAGCCTAGTAAGATCTCAGCATCAGGGGGAGGCAGTAGTGACATTTCCTAATTCATGACCAAACATCATGTCCTTTGATGGAGAAGTAGTCTGAGAAAGGCCATGAACAATGTGGACCTTGTCAACAGGAAAACAAGTACAGTAGGGATTGAGCCACATAGATATCCATGTAGCTAGTAAGAGTAGTTATCTTCTAAGATAGCTTCATAAAGTAAGTGGTTTTATAGCAAAACACCATTTAGCTATTGAAGGAACTATCAGAACCAGGACAGTGAGTGCTCTAACATGGAAAAACATGATTGAAAATCTCCTTGGCACTGTGTAAAATCAAGAAATTGGACAAAACACTGTGAAGAGGCAAAACATTAAGTATGATCAGATAAAATTTCTAGTTATCTAGAAAACAAAAGCTCACCCTTGATATTAATGTGTTGAAAATAAAAAGGTGATTTCTTTTCTGAAAAGCAAGAGAGAAAGAACAAAAGAAAGAGTCAAACATGAAGGCATTATGGTAAAAAAAAAATCAAGTGATCTGAAAAACTAAAAACCTATTGTTGCTCAAAAATGGTCTAGATAAACTGGGGAAGAAATGGTGAGGTGCATGTTTATAATTTCTCACGTACCAAAACTTCCTTAAGAATTTTTCAAAACCATCATCAAAATACTCAGTTGATGTCAAATATCATCTTCTCTTCAAACATCTTGAATATGTTCACAAGTCAAATTCATTCATTTTTGCAAACTGATACCCCTGTGCCATAGAAAGCAGAAACTTTGGACTTGTTCAAAAAGTGATGAAAATCATCATACATGCACACAACTAACAACTCTTTTTCTGATTTAACTCATGTACCTCTTTCCTCAACTATTTTTCTCCCTCTTCTTGCTCTGTTAGGTATAATACAAAATAAAAAACAAATGTTTTCCATAATATCTGTTGCTCTGTGGACACTTCAAATTAATTATCTTTTTTCTGTGAAAGAAGGTTACTTAGTATGGCATTTTTTAATAAATAGTAAATAAATATTTAAAATAAATCTAAAATAGACAAAATCATTTGACATTTAAAAACATTTGAAATGTATCTTGCTAATCTGCCTACTTCACTTCTCTTTCTCCAATTTTTGCTTAATGTAGTTATTATCAGATTCTTCAATCGTTCACTTTTATAAAGAACTAGGGTTTACCCAGCCAGCATGACTCAGTGGTTTAGCATCGACCTATGAACCAGAAGGTCATGGTTTGATTTCCAGTCAGAGTACAATGCTCAGGTTGCAGGCTCGATCCCCAGTGTGGGGCGTGCAGGAGGCAGCTGATCAATGATTCTCTCTCATCATTGATGTGTCTCTCCCTTCCTCTCCCTCTGAAATCAATAAAAATATTTTAAAATAATAATTAAAAAAATAAAAAAATCTAGTGTTCTATTTTTCAGACCACTGAACCTACATTATATCACTTAAGCTAGCATAACTCTGCAGACACCCTAGCTATTCCGGCAATGTTATAAGGGCATCATCATTGTTCATTTGTATGATCTCTATGTATCCTGTCATCTTTCCAGAGTAAGATTGCCAAGATCTTGGACTCTTCATTTGGTGGAGTCTAATTCTGTTCTCTTTACAAAGAGCTAGGGTTACACTCAGCAAAGGTTACCATTTACGTGAGACATGAAGCCTGCTAGCATAACTCATCCCCAAAGTAAAATCCCTAGCTATTTTTTTCTCTCAAGGACATACCCAGTGCTACCTAAAATCAAGAAGGAACACTTCAGGATAGGTCACATGTATTCTGAACTCACATTTTCATTTTAATACTCTGGGGTATGGTATTTTTTCATAACAGTCAAAAGGATTTTTATGACTTATTTTTCTAAACATCCTTTTCTAACCCCTAGGGGAAGATATATGAGAATCAAATGTAAAGACTACAGTGGCTTTAGTGAAAGAACTCAATATGTAAGAGGGAATTTTCTTTTATAAAGTATTCCTTTTCTGGAAGTGAGGTGGTTCTCATGTTGTATCACTTACCCAATGAGTTTTGAAAGATTTGTTTTCATAAATAAATAACAATTGTTTAAGTAACTCTAAAACTGAGCTAAAAAAAAATAAAATTAAAACTGAGCTCATTTTTCAAACCTCTACATTCCAGAGTGGCAGTCTAAGCCACAGCCCTAAATGATGACTGCTTTTGCTTTTAGCCCAATTTTCATCTTTATCTTATCCTCTCATGGAATTTCATCTATTGTAGTAATTATGTAAATCAGAGATTTTTAAAGCATGATCAGACCCTGAAATTTGAAAATATTAAAAAAGAGAAAATAGACCTAGAAGAAACCTTAGGGACCATTCCCCTTCTCACAGATCACTAAGATCCCAAAGGGTCTCGCTCAAGATCATATAACTAATTAATGACAGACCTAGAACCAAAATCTAGATTTCTTCAATCCTGAACTAATTATCTATTTTCCACACTACCTGTCCTCTCTATATTTTTGCCCAATCCTATACAATCTTCAGACACAGACTGTTTAACTCATGCTAACCAGTGGCATATGCTGAAGTAAAATTCAGAGCATTTCTTGGTTTTATTAGTTATCACTGTCTCCTTTCATTGGTTGGAAGATGAGTCACAGGACATGGGAAGTCCTGCCTACCCTCCTAACCCCATGGCTTAAACACTAGCATTGTCCCCTGACCGGAAATCTTATCTATGAAGTTTGATTATTCATGCTTAGAACAGAAAGCATCTGGAATGTTAGGGGGTTCCAGTATGACCTTCCCTTTATAAGGCTTGGATTTTCTCTTTTCCTTCTCATTAGCCTGGGGACATAGAACAATTTCAATGTGGGCAAAAACCTGAATTTCATCCACCACCATAACTATTCTGCTGTTTTCTAGCTTCTCCTTTGAGACATGCCAAGGGGCTTAGAGGAAATTCTAGACTCTTGAACCAACTGGCCTTGTATTTATTTATAAGTTATGTTTCTTCCAAGAAGTTTCATACATACTCTCTCACTTAATCCTTCTCTTCCCATGAGGGGAAGCTTTTCATTTTTATCTTCCTGCTACAGCCAGAGTTTCCCTGCTGTTCATAGGGTTTCTCTCCAGGGTCTAATACTTAAAGGTTAGAATCTCTAGAAACCACAAACATTCTCCACTAAAGTCTTATAGACAATATTGCCAATAAAGCAAATTAATTCATTCAACAACTATTTACTGAGTATCTTCTATGTGCCTGGCACTATTCTACACATGGTGGATATAAGAGTGAACAAAGCAAACAATGTCTCTGCCATCATGGAGCTTACATACAAAAAGGACTATTCCATTACCCAGTGAATTCATAACCATAAATGCACTCTACCCTGGTAAAAGGAAAAATAATCACTATAGTCTCTATTCAAACAAATTTTTAATTATAAAATTTTAAATGTATATAGTAATATAGAGTTCATTTGCTAGAGGCACTAGTAGACAGGAGATTGGGATTCTAATTCTGACTCTACCAATAGATTGCATGACCTTGAGCAAATAATATAACCTCTCTGTCCTTTAGTTTTGTTGTCTGAAGATGTTAGACAAGATTTCCCATATCTTCCTGCAATGCTGTTATTGCTTAACTTCACCTAAGATGGCCAGTGTAGTGTGAGGACTTACTGCCAAGGTTAGAAAAAGAGGAATCTTTCTGTATCAATTGCTTTTATTTGTGGGATGGGGTTGAGGGAAACAGCATAAAGCAATACACACCTTTGTGGAGTCATGTGATCTAAATGTTGGATTGGGTAAGTAAACCATCACAGATATAGTTGTTTTTTTAAAGTATCGGATTATAAATGTAGAAGATACTGACTCCAAACTCTGTTGAATTATTGGCTATAAAGTGAGCTCTAAACTTTCAAGCACAACAAGAAATACAACCAATATTAAGGTTCAGAGTATCTGTGAGGAAAAACTAAACTAGCAGCACAGGAGAAGCCCAATTATTCATGATACTAAGAACTGAGATCTATTTCTCTACTAAGTCCTCATAGAGATAATACAAACATCGACAACATCCTTCCTTATAATAGACACAGCAATTTGTTTTATTAGATTTCTTATTATAACAAATATTCTCAAGACTTCAGACCAAAACACAAATTCACAGACACTAATATATGCCCTCTGAAATGATGTTTTTTTGGAAATAACTCAGTATCTTTTCTGAGTGCAAGTGCTATAGTTCTGTAAAGGTAAACATCTGGATTTTTTAAACAGAAAATATTAAAGTAGTTCCAACTTAGTAAAGAATGTAGATGTTCTGGATCGACCTACTGTCTGTAACAAACCAACTTGCTGGTCCTAGAGTGAATACAGTCAGTTGATTTTATTAAATTCCAGTGAAATTTAGACAGAATTTTTTTCTCTTTCTTGTAGGTACCCAGGGAAGTAAGAAAACATTTCTCTCTGGGATGGTGTTCGGAATATGCAGGAATGTCAGAGTAAGTACAAAAGATGCATGCGAATGGGCATTTGTTGCATATGAATATAGGGGGGAATTCTGCTTCTTAAAAAATACACCAAAAAATTATCAAACTTTGAGATTCTTATTTGCGTTATACGTTATTTTGTGTGCATAAATTTAGTAACAGCCCACTCCCTATTGAACTAAGAAAAGGGAAGTTTAAAGCAAAACTTTAGGAGACATAATCCCCTAATAATTGGTCAAAAAGAAAAAAAAACTAAAATTATTATGCAAAAGAAAAATAAGGATTGTAGGCAAAAAATGATATACATTCAAATGTATATAGTTAGGCATTTCTATCAAAGCCACCTCTAATCTTTCTTTCACTGGATTGTGTTTGGTTTTGTTTCTTCCACAGGATAAAGAAGAAAACCACTAGAGTTTCTCTGACCATCAGTTCCCAGATTAATGAAACCTCCAACATCAGATCAAGTTATTCTACCTTAGTTCACCCATTGTGTATTGACCCTCAGAGGGTAGGTTCGGTTTTAAAAGCCTTCCAAGGAGTCCCCATAATGGAGACTCGGGCCCAGAGGAGAAGTTGCATGGATTAATGCAACTTTCTTGAAAAGTAGTAGACATGAGGAGAGCATCCAGCTGCATGATCTCAGAAACAACAATAAAGAAATCCATGGGGCCCTAACCAGTTTGGCTCAGTGGATAGAGCGTCCTGCGGACTGAAGGGTCCCAGGTTCGATTCCGGTCAAGGGCATGTACCTTGGCTGCGGGCACATCCCCAGTGGGGGGTGTGCAGGAGGCGGCTGATCGATGTTTCTCGCTCATCAATGTTTCTAACTCTCTATCGCTCTCCCTTCCTCTCTGTAAAAAATCAATAAAATATATTTTTTTTAAAAAAAGAAATCCATGGGTCTCAGAAATAACTCCATGGTAGTTCTGTGGTTTGGCCATTTGTCTGCATGCCAGACCAAAAGGGACAGTTGGTTTCTAGGAGCTCAGTACCATAAAGAGTATTCTAACTATCTGAGGAATGAATTCCCTATTTTAAAAAATGGGGGTGGGAGGAGATATTTTTCAAAAACCTAAAAAATCCAAGGACAACTGTATGGAGGAAGAGAAAAACTCTAGTCAGTAAAATTTAGAACCTTTTAATACCCACCCCTAAATAATTGCCAACACTCATCCCCCGGTCTATATAATTCCCCCAGTGTTCTATTTCACCATCTCATCTGATGGAATGCTGGAGGAGAGGAGATAAAAAGGTGGGCATTGGAGCAGACATCCAAGGTGACATCTAAATTAGAAGCATGAGCCTCCCTTTCTGATGTGGCTCAGTAGTTGAGTGTCGACCTATTAACCAGAGGTCAAGGTTCAATTCCCGGTCAGGGCACATGCCTGGGTTGTGGACTGATCCCTAGTATGGGGCGTGCAGAAAGCAGCCAATCAATGGTTCTCTCTCATCATTAATGTTTTCTATCTCTCCCTCTCTCTTCCTCTCTGAAATCAACAAAAATATATTTTTAAAAAAGAAGAAGCATCCTTTCCAAAAGTAATCTTAGGGTGTGGTTAGTAGCAGCTAAAACTGATGCAATTAGTTCACGGCCACCATGCACCTCAGTTTCAGGGCCTTGATGATATGGATGATATTGTCTCTTCTATTTCTTAAACCAGATGCAGAGTCCCTGCAGCAGCCTTTCAGAACCCACGTGTGTTGTGGCCCCAGTGTTTACCAAGGTAACCTATCCATACTGCATGACAGAGTTTGGATTTTATAGATAAATTGTAGGCATTATCAAAGGAGTAAAAAGAAGGAAAGGGGAACTAGAAAGGACCTCAGAGATTATTATTATTTTATATATGAATCTGAGTTCCAGAATGGGTGTAATGTCGCAGAGCAACTCATGGTTTATCCTGTGCTCTTAGGCTTTTGCTCTGTCAATCCTCCAGCTCTAGAGGGCAATCCTCCTAACTAGCGATAAGACACCCTTATGAAGAAGTCAATATGCAAAGCAGTATCTATTTTCTGCTTTGGTCACAATCAGAAATCAGGATTGAGAAGACTCCTCTATCACCTACTGAAAACAGCAAAATTTAATCAGCTAGGTCAAACCAAACTAAGGTTGAAATTCTCTTCCAATTTCCAAACTTGATAGAACTGGAACATTTTTCTGCCCATTGCTGGCCCAAAGTATGAGAAGCATGGTAGGGACTTAACCTGTACTACATACAGGATGGGAGACATGGAAAACAATGTAATTAAGAGTAAGAAGTTCTGCCCTAGCTGGTTTGGCTCAGTGGATAGAACGTCAACCTGTGGACTGAAGGGTCCTGGGTTTGATTCTGGTCAAGGGCACATGCCTGGGTTGTGGGCTCAATCCCCAGTAGGGGGCGTGCAGGAGGCAACCAATCAATGATTCTCATCATTGATGTTTCTGTCTCTCTTTCCCTCTTCCTTCCTCTCTGAAATCAATAAAGATATATTTTTTTAAAAAAGAGTAAGAAGTTCTATCAATTCTGGAAGCTCACTTTCGGCAGATACTGTCAGGCTCATGTGTCAATTATTTCCACACATCTCATTTCCTGCTGGATTCTTTCCCTATGATATGCAGTCCTTGGCATCAGGCTCAAGTGCTGGGCTGGTGGTCATTATGTCTCAACCAAGCTTCACCTGATAGGAGGACTTCAGACATTCCCTCTCTGGTCTCAGGACCAATTTATAATCTGAAATGTAATTCTAGATTCTAGAGGTCTTTGGAGCTGGAAATAGGAGATGTGGGAAATGAGGATTTAAGATGGAAATTTACCACAAATGCCATACATTCATGTATGCACTGTGCTATCGTCAATAAACACTTTCTAATATATTAATATAACCCTTCATTCTTTAAAGAAAGTTTTCAGATTATTTGTCTGAAATGAACCTCAAAACCTCAAGGTAGGCTGAACATTTTTCTAGTCCTATTTCACATGTAAAAATCTTGAGTTTGATTCCCAGTCAAAAGCACATACCTGGGTTGCAGGTTCAATTCCAGCCCCAGTGGGGGTGGGGGTGGGGTGGGAGGCAACCAATTGATGTGTCTCTCTCATATCAACGTCTCTCTCTCTTTCTGCACCTCCCTCTCTCCCTTCCACTCTCTCTAAAAATTCACAGAAAAAATATCCTCAGGTTAGGATTAACACAAAACAAAACAAAACAACGTGAGTTCCACAGAGATTAAGTGTCTTCCAAATTTCTAGGATCAGCTTCAACCAGACAGTGGCAGAGTTGAGATTTTGGCTCAAGTCCTCTAAGTCATGGTACAGAATCCTTAACAAATTACAATACTGCCCAAGCTACTTGACCAATAATAAAGTTTAAATCTGTGACTATATATGTACTCAACAAAACGGTCAATGGAGTAAAGACTTTTCTTTTTTTTTTTTTTTGGTCACTTTTTTAAAATTTATTTTTAGAGAGAGAGACATTGATTTGTTGTTCCACTTATTTTTATGCATTCATTGGCTGATTCTTGTATGTGCCCTGACCGGGGATTGAACCCACAACCTTGGTTTATCTAACAACGCTCTAACCAACTGAGCTACTTGGGCAGGGCAGTAAAGACTTTTCAACTACTCTGTTTCTATTTTGAAAAATGGCTCTTGGGGCATGAATAACAACTTTCTTATTAAACACAACTCTATAAAATTAAGATAAAAATAATTTATATCTGACTATAAAGCATACTATAAAGTGCAAAAGAATGCCCAGAAGCTCCTTGTTTTGATTAAAGTAGTCAGTTGTCAATAATTATGATGGAAAAGTATGCACACTTACTGTAATTTATATCCCAAATCATTGTACATGGTAAAAGTTTTTTCCATTCTGTGATTCTGTGTTCTTCAGCATCTTCAAGACATCTCTACCACCAGAGGTCAATTTGTTGTGTTTGAATGCCGAGTCCAGGCCACAGCCACAGTGCAAGTTCACTGGTACAGAGAGAAAGAGAAGATAGCAGACTCAGATGACTTTCGGATTCTGAGGAAAAGTATCGAGATAAGATTTTCAATTTTCTTTTTATTCCAATTAACCTTGAAATCTAATTCATGTTTAAAAGTTTAATAGCTGATTTGTTATAGACTCAGAGATCTCTATTGTTAATTGTTATTTTATATCCAAATGTTTCCTTAACAGAAACAACCAAAAAAGGCAAGAAGGCGTGCTGTCACTCCCAGGAGCATGCCTATGCCTCTCCCTTCCTCTTTTTCTGCCCCCATAGGTATGCATCTCCTAAACTGTAAGGGACTCCGTGAGACTTGCAACCAGAAAGCAAGGGGCACCCCCTGAACCTATCCTCAATGCCCCCTTTTCTCTGACTTCTTAGTGAGCCAGAGCAGCCAAACCTAAACTCATTTCCCTGTCTAATCTCTCTCCTGTTGCTTCTTCTATCCTAGGCCCTTCCTTGTTTCACTGTTCCCAGCTTTAATATAAAGAAGAAGTGGGGGGGGGAGATAGCAAATTGATGAAACTATAATTTTAATAGCTATGAAAGGACTGATTTTTATAAATTAATCTTAGCTATCTTTCCAATGAATTCTTGGCATACAAACAAGAAAAAAATGTGAGAATAAACATATTTTTTAAAAGAGTTAAGACAAGTGAAAACTGATAGATAACTTTCTAAATACTTTATTATGTAAGTGTTTTATAGAGTAATTAACTTAGGGAAGGGTAAAAAACATAACAATATCACTCAAGCTAAACACTAAGTTTGTACTTTATAAACAATTTCTCATTTAATCTTCACAACATTTTGAGGTATGTGCTGTTACCGCCACTTTATAAGTTAAAAAACAACAACTAGGAAGTGCAGGGTCCGGAAGGTCTCGGGAAGACGTAGAAAAGGTTGCTCCGCTGCCAGGTGCTCCTGGGGAAAGCCGGGGTGCTGCCCCACGGGGGTGCTTCCCCAGGGGCTTCCCGTCCTGGCCGCCGGCTGCCTCCCAAGGGCCCAGGTGAGCATCCGAGGGGACCTCGGGGGGGGGGGTGTTGTGTGTGTGTGTGTGTGTGTTTTGGAGGAGGAGGTGACTGTGCTCGGACAGGAGAGGAGTGAGGGGAATATGCCCTCAGTTTCCCTGAGGCTCCTGGGGCTTCCTCTCGGCCCCATCACTCTCCTTCCTGAGCCTTTAATCACTGGTCTGATACGGCTGGGCCTTGCGACTGCAGGAAACCAGACCCTGATTCGTTCTTCCAACAATTTTAAGTGCCTGCTATGAGTGAAGCCCCGCCTTAAGCTCAGGGACGACACAGGTCACTGTGTCCTCGGTACTCAGAGGCGCCAGGCACAGAGCAGACGGGTCGTTCATATTCGAGCGGAGCACAGCCCGTGCGGAGAGGGCGTCTCCCGGGAAGACAGTAACTATTGCCTGGTGTGCGGGGCGCTCAGTTCCAGGTGTATGTGGGAACACTTCGGGGAACTGATACCCGATCTAAGGTGTGAAGGAAGAGGCACAGAATGGAAAAGGCAGCGCCAATGCATTCTCTAGCTACTGCCAGTGAGCCTCTACACGCCCAGCTGTGGATACATAGTTGCCTGTTCTGGCAAATAAATGGAAAACGCTTAGGAAAAAAAAAAAAAAAAAAAAAAAAAACAACAACTAACATCAGAAATGTTAAACACCTTGTCCAAGGTCACAAAGCTAGTAAATGCTACAGCCAGGGTTTAAGTCAAGATAGTTCTTGAACCAAGTGAAGAAAACATATTCATTTAAAATGGTAAGTCAAAACAACTGAACATTTCCACATCACATTTAAGAAACATCTGTATGACACAATATGATATTTCTTTCTTTTTTTTTTTAATCCTCACCCGAGGACATTTTCATTGATTTTTAAAGACAGGGGAAGAGAGAGAGAAAAAAAAAAGAAAAATATTGATTCATTGCCTCCTGCACATGTCCCCACTGGTGCCGGGGATCAAACCCACAACTTAGGTATGTGCCCTGACCAGGAATCGAACCCTCAACCTTTTGGTGTATGGGACAATGCTCCTCCAACTGAACCACACCGGCAAGAGCATGATATTTCTTTTTAAAATAACATTTATTGTATTTTTTTGAATCGGCTGCTTCCTACAAGTCCCCTACTGAGGACCAAGCCAGGAACCCAGGAAATAGTGATTGGAAATTGAACCTGCAACCTCTTGGTGCACAGGACAATGCTCAACCAGCTGAATCACATCAGCCAGGGCACAAATTTATTATAATAAATGTAGAAAAACTATAATAACATAAAAAAGACACTTTAACCCATTTTCTCACCACCCAGAGAAAACTATTAACTTTTATTGTATTTTTCTACAATACTACTACAGTATTTTTATAATGTGTTTAACTTTATTTTAAAGATATTAAAAGAAAAGGGTTTTCTTGGGGAAAAGAGAGCACCTCAGATTAGTGTTTCAGCAATGGTTCACATTCAGTGAAGAGATATTACCTGGTCTTACCTTCATGTTAGAAATAAAGAACAAAGGTCCAAAGAAGTAAAGTAATTTTCACACAGTCACAGAGCAATTTCGTGGCAGAACAGGATAAAATACAGTTCTTCCAGCACCCTGCAGTGTCTGTTCCTTTATGCACTTTTTACGAGTTTCTCCAGAATTTATAGTCTGATTCCAGATTCCAGCTTCAAGTTATTTCTCATATACACATGGCCCCTTTTCCCAACTAAACTAATTGTTACCATTTAAATGCTCTCTCTATTCTCTTGTTTTATCTTTCAGAAGCTTGTTTATCACCCATTCCTGGTAAGTACAAATTTCCAACATCTTGATAATAAATGACTAAGCCAAAATTAGTATCTAAGAATACATTGTGTCCTAAATTACTTTTGCCATCATGAGCAGTTTTCAGGCTACCCTGTGCCAACTCTTGAACTGACACACAGAAGAAACAAGATAACTAGACTCTTTAAGTGTATTTATTCATCTATTCATCCACTCAACATATATTTCCTGAGTGGAGACTATGGCCAGGTTCCATTCTTGGCCATTGTGTCTGACCTCATAGAGCATGCATTCTTCTAATTCCAATTGATATAGTATTTGTGACTCATGAACTATGAAACAGAGGCAGTAAAGAGGTGTTCTGACATCAACCATCCAAATTGTTGACTGTCCAAGAAGAAAATGTGCCCATCACACAGTGGCCATCACTGTACTAACATTAAATCTAACTACCATGGCAATGATAATTTTTAGGTCAGTTCAGAAAATCTTTCTATATAAAACTTTTATGCTAAGCACTAAAGCTACAGAAATCTAGAAGAAATAAAGTATAATCTCTCCTTTCAAGGAACATATAATCTAGTAGAGAAAACAGATATGACTAAGAGGCAGGGGATGGGGGCTGAACTAGTACTAATTTGGGTTGTATTTTTAAGATTTCTCTTCATGAGCCCACTCAAAGACAAAAATCTAATCAGATGGATTGTCTCAGGAATATTCTACTCCTAGTACTTACTCTCTCTGACATTTTCCCGCATTATTCAGTTAGTGGTTGAATTTCCCCTAGAATGATTCACTTTTGTTTGTTAATTAGAGGCACCCAAATATTCTGGTCATGTTGAATCTCTTCCCTTTTCAGAGGAAGTCTGCACCTTGATTATCACAGAAGTATTTCCGGAAGATTCTGGGGAATTCAAGTGCATTGCAGAAAATGAGGCTGGGACTGCAGTCTCCACAGCAAGACTCATTGTTTCCCCAGGTATTTATTCTTCAGGATCTCCCTGATCCTGTTCAACCCTGAGCCAAGAGGAAGGTTCTCTGCTTCTATCTGAACTGGTGACTAACTATGTTTTTCAGAAGGAAAAGAGAGTTCTCCAAAGTTACTGATCAGAAAATTTTCTCCAAAACTGGCCTCCTTTCCTTGGAGCAGTGACAGCTACAAAAAGAACAAAAATCCAGACAATACCCTAATAAGCCATATGCCAACTACTCCTGAAGCAGCCAGTCCCACTGAATATGAGATCCAGGTTCCAAAGGAGAATTTCTGCACCATAAATGAAAATTCCTCTGAGCTACCACCACAATGGTAAGGCCAGAGAGACCTAACATTCACTCATTAACATATGTTCTTGGTTCTGTAGATAGAACAGTAAACATTATAAAGCTCCTGCCCTCGGGTAGCTTGCATGCCGAGATGAATCACTTTTTTTTTTTTAATTTTTAATTTTATTATTTTATTTTATTTTACACTGTACTAGGATAGAATGGACCACCTCAGTAGCTTCTGAGGCTAATACATTTCTATCACCACAATTACTTTAGCAAACCTGGTTCCCCTCACTTCTGCAACATCATGCAGTTAGTGACCAAGTTTCCACTAGGATGAATCATTTTAACTGTCATTTCTCTCTTGCCCTCCATCACCATGGATGCAATAGTAAGTCATGTGCTTAGATTCATATTTAAGGGTTTGTTACAGAGACTTAATGAAAAAAATCAACAATGCTCAAATGGCATGAGATTTTGAAGAAGTAGAATCTTTTTCCAAAACAGAATTCAGTGTCCTATCTCAATATAAATAGGTACACGGGTTTCTTCATGGTCAGTCTCAGAATAGAGACAGAATTGTCTATATTGTATTGAGAGAACACTTGTATAAATGGAAAGAAAATTCAGTAAGTGAATTTGCCAGTCAGGCTATGTTTAAAACAACACCATCTACTACCATCCCAACCCCTCAAACAAACTATTGATTAAAAAACAACCTAAGACCTAGCCAGCATGGTTCAGTGGTTGAGCATTAACCTATGAACCAAAAGATCAAGGCTCGATCCCCAGTAGGGAGCATGCAGGAAGCAGCTGATCAATGATTCTCTCTCATCATTGATGTTTCTATCTCTCCTCACTTCCTCTCAGAAATCAATAAAAATATATTTAAAAACAAACCCAAAAAAAGCCCTAAGCCCTGGCCAGTGTCTCTCAGTGGTTAGAGCGTTGGCCCATACACCAAAGGGTCACAGGTTCAATTCCTGATCAACTTACCTGGGTTGCAGGTTCAACCCCGGCCCCAGTTGGAACATATGCAGGAGGCAACCAATTGATGTGTCTCTCTCACATCAAAGTTTCCCTCTCTCTCCTTCTCTCTCTTTTTCTAAAAACCAATGGAAAAAATATCCTCAGGGGAGGATTAACAAACAAAAAAAACCCCTAAAAATTGATACTTAAAAGTCATTTAAAAATTTTTTTCTTTTAACAATACCTAACATAGCCTACTAAGTATTTTACCAGCATAGTTAACTTTACATAAATTTAGGTTAAATATCTTTAATAAAACTTAAACAGCATTCTTAACTAGTTACCTAGTACTACTAAATATAGTCTGTTCATTATAAAATAAAAAGATATTAGAATCTCTTTTATGATGAGATTTCTTGCGTAATATTTGGGTCTATGAAGTGAAAGAAATATATCATGCTAGAGACAGAAGGAATCAGAGGTCATCTAAATGAAGTTCCTCATTCTGCAAATGACTAAATTATAGATGGTTGGCTCACATTGTTAAAGGATGGTTCTTCATGCTTCCATGACCTTGGATAGGTACTTTTCCAAGTGTTTCTTGCAATGAAGACAGTGAGGGAAAGAGTTTAGACTTAGATACCAACAGACCTGGAACAATGTATGTGAAGAACATAGTAGGAATTCAATAAATAGTAGCTATCACTTCCCTGCATTGCTTTTTATCAGGTTCAGTATATCTCCAATAAGTTTATGACTGTGATTTCTGTTGGTCTCCTGGAACCCCTTTAAGCTTCTAGGATCTCTAGCTGCCTGATCAGTAGTTACCCCTATAAATAAAGATTTCTCATGGGGTCAAGTAAGAGTGGGTGTGTAGGGCAATAAATAAAACTGCAATTTATTCAACAAACATTCGTTAAACACGTTCTATGTGTTTATCAGTTTCTGTGCTAGACTTGCCTTGGGAAGATAGCCAATACTGATATCTAAAATTTTTCTACATGATTACCTGTTTTTAGCTGTGAACCTTTAGGGCTTAAAAAGACCTTGAATTTATAATATATTATCTTTCACAGGATATAATATACCATCTTTATCATTAACAACATCTTCTGTGGGAAAAATTATTGGGTAAAAGTTAAGTTTTTATAGGGTCTATTCTGAGCTACACTGTCCTAGGCAAGATAAATAAATAATAAACAGTCCCTCCTACATTAAGTTAACAGGAAAAAGGTTAACCTAATGTAGGAGATATACCACAATATAGTCCACTGTATGATTTCCTATTTCATTTGAGTCTCTCAGCAACCTCTGATTTAGGTTAGTATAGCAGATACTATCTTTGTTTTCCAGTTAATTATTAAAGCTCAGAGAGTTTAAGCAGCTTGTCTAAGGTTACACAGTAAGTAGGTGGTAGAGTGGGCATTAAAATAGATTCAGGTCTTCAAAATAAAAAAGGTTAATGTGCCTAGAAAATTGTAGAACATTATCACTTTTCCTGTTTGACTCCAAACCCAGTGGAGTGTCCATTATTATTTCTTATGAGAAGAATATAAGATTGAGTAAGGTGTTAGAATGGATATTTCAAATTACAAGTGCTACAGTGGGATTCCCTTTCACTATATGTCTATGCAGAACTTCAGTAATCAGAGTGAATTATGTATAACCTGAAAATACTAGTAAGTAAAATGTTCTTCACTCTTTAGTCCCTTCATCTTCAATGTGACATTTTCCTTCTCAGTTAATACAACAGAAATTAGCTTCATCACACACACCTGACCTCTGACTTTAGAAGCAGCTCACAGAAGCATTTTTACAACAGCATTTATACTTCACATTAAAAACAAAACAAACAAACAAAAAAACACCAAGAGCTATATATGAGGAAGAGATGAATGAATGACAGTTAAACAGCTACCCTTCTACTGATGATAAGAAGGAACTCCCTTAACATGCAGCAGGAAATAATAGGAAGTTACTTACATACATTGTGTGAGACATTAGAATGATTTACCAGAGACCCTTACTGGTAATTTAGAGAAAGAAATGGGCAAAGTTGTCTTTGGGGGAAGATTGCAAAATGGTTCACCCACCTGACATGTTAGTGATTTTTCCATTTTATGATTTTTCTCAAATAAGCAACTAAACCATTCAAATAGCTATATTTGTGAGACGATATAAAACATTCAAAAAAACAAACCAAACATTAAAAGTAGAAAGCCAGATTCATAATAGATTATTAAATACAGACCTTTAACTTCTGAGAATGGTGTCATAACAGAGGACCTTGCCCTAGCCGGTTTGGCTCAGTTGATAGAATGTAGGCCCAAGGACTGATGGGTCCCAGGTTTGATTCCAGTCAAAGGCACATACCTTGGTTGTGGGCTCAATCCCCCGTCCAATTGATGTGTCTCTCTCACATCGATGTTTCTTTCTGTGTGACTCCCCCACCCCCTTCCACTCTCTCTAAAAATCAATGGAAAAATATCCTCGGGTGAAGATTAACCAAAAAAAAAAGAGGACTTACTTACCTTTCCCAATTTAACCCTTGGGTCCCTTATTGTAGTGAGAACCTTAGCCTAGATGTACCATAGAGGTACTACACTGTAACTCATGTTACACCTTATGAAGACCCAGGGAAAAGAAGAGGCAATGCTTAAAAGATAAAAAATGGAACTAGGAAGCATTTTTCTCAGTCTATTGAGATCTTGCTTCTAGGCATATCCTCTGTTTAACTCAAATAATTTTTTTACCTCTCAAAAAAAAAGAGAGCAAATGAATGTAAAATTCTGCCTCGACTATGGTACATTTACTAATAGAGTTGACAATTTAACTGCTTGTCCTAGGCATCTTCCTTACTTGGCCATTAGAGTATTTCTCAAACTTTTAGGTACTAACAGACCTCAAATCTACTATCTCCTCTTCCTTGCCCCAATCAAACCTTGTTTTCAGGAAGAACCAAGTATCAGTCACATATACCACACTTAGTCCTTAGAATAATGTCTTACTCATAGAAAAATCTATACATGTTGGTTATTTTTATTATTCTTGTTGTCACTTGCAGTTGCATTTTAAGTCTTTCTAATTTGGATGAAAAGGCTTTTCCCTTTAAATGGAATTTGAAGTATCAGTGAGCAGATATGGAGAAATAGTTGGGAGATTCCTGAAATAAGACTTTGTAGGCAAACACCTACTCAAGTCTAGTGTGCTTTTTCTACTGAATAATGTCTGCATGCCCAGGCAGCAATTATTAAACTTTTTCTGAACACAAAAGGAAGGTAATACCTACATGGTCAGCTGTGAAGAATTTCATTTGACTCACATGTGCTCAAACATCTATTTATTGACCCCAATGTACATGGTAATTAAATCAAGTTTGGAGTATCCATAAGGGAGGGAATAAATAGATATGCTTTAAACAGTAGAACCATATCAAAATTGAAGCCACTTAAAGGGGGATAATTCCACTCCATTGGACTGATCCTCATGCCACCTAATCCTCTCCACCACCTCTTTTGTTGATTTGAAGGTTTCTTCCTCTGTAATTATTTACTTCCCTGCACAAAAAGGAAACATAAATACCAAGATGGTCTCCTTGGTGTAAAGAGAAAGGAAACTGTTAGCAGGAAAGAAGATGAAGGAAAGAGAGTTGATAGTACAGAGCCCTAATGTATAGACTGCTTCTTTGATAGTAGTGTTTCAAACTTTTAGTATTAAAGTACAAGGTCAAGGAGGCATACACCATACAGATCAGAAAGCTTGCTAAAGAAACCATATTATGTTTTCCACCAACCCACCTTCCCAATGACACGTCACTATCACCTGCTCTGCTGCCTTTACTGAGACCACACCCCCTTTCTTAAAACAAACTGCTTGAACCCAGCTCCACCCCCACTCCCATTTGGAATTTTTTTTTAAAGTCTTCAGATAAACAACTATCAAATACAAATTAATTTGGAGCCCATCCATCACTGGCCTTATTTCTAGAGAAGCCTTACAAGATAGAACATCAGTCTTAAAATCTATGAAGAGGGGATTTAGTCCTTCTTTCTTCAACAGGGAAGATTCACAAAGCCCTCACCACAAAAAAGAAATGGAGTTTTCTTTATACTTTTTTCTATTTCCAACTTCATTGCTCTTCCCCCTACATGAGCTTGCTAAAGATCATAGTCAACATTCACATCTAAAATAAAGAGGCCTGAGAGAAAAGCTCATGTAATCCCACTCCTTAAATATCACTAAGACATCTGAGATATTGTTTAGATTGTGGACTCTTACTTTGACATGCCAGCATAGGTAGATGGACAGACAAGCACATCAGATGTCACTGTTTGGCAGCTGATAAAAGTCAGTGGTGCTATAATACTAAGCACAGAGCCACTAGATTAGTCTGTGAGGGAAGGGGATGCCTCTTCCTTCCCTTCAATAGTGGGTTAAACCCAGCTGGCACCCTCCAGAATTACGGGTAAGTCCCTTCTTTATTCCTGCTGCCGTTTTGGGTTTTGTTTTTGTTTTTTGTCCAAATCAGAGGAGCATGTACAGAAGTGACCTTCAGATAAAAAGTCTGAAAGCCACACATCATAATGGTATTATACAAAGATTTGAAGAGAAAGTGCTCTATTCATTCCACTGAACTGAAGGGCATTAGAGAAAGGGTAGAAGAAAAAGTAGTTATGTGTTATTATTTTTAAGTCATGATTTTTCCTTGAAAGGAGACACTTGGACTGACTGTAATTGTGGTGATATCCTACAGCTTCAAAATATCCTCAATCAGTTTTTTCTGCAAGTTTGTGCTATATTAGAGATAAGGAAAATAATGTTAAGATTTTTTAAAATAGGAGACTAATATTTTATTTATGAAATATGATATTTATTTAACATAATTTAGAATAAAATGATAACTTGCATGTAATAGAATTGATTCTAGAATTGGATTGTTGAACAGTAACTACAAACATGAAGAAAAGCCTTTCAGAATTAACCTGTGGAAACATCTGTATAAAATTTAGTGAGATGTATACAAAATAAAACTTTTGAAAGAAAAATTGAGCTTCAAAAAGTAAGTAATTTTTAACTACGTAGACCGATACCAAAATGAACAAGATAGTTGACATTACAGAAATATATATGAAGAAAAATAGGGGACTTTTTGGAAAATATCTGCTGGCTATTAAACAGTTTATTTTTTGCTATTTGAAATAAATCTGAATCACTTGCCTGCCCAAAAAGGAATTTAGGAAACAAACTGGATTCAATTCTGCAATGTAATAAATAAACCGGTAACTACAAAACTACTTACCTTGAAATAGCCTTTTCTTTTCTTTTTTTAGAAAATCTAATTAAAGCCTCCTCTGGATGTTTTTCTCCAACAATTTAAAGGCCTAATATAGTTAACTACTAAAATGGAGTCTAGTTTAATATACTTGTGTTCAGAAACTTGAAGTTAAGGAATATATGACTTTTTAAGTCTTTTCAATATAATCTTTCTCTTGGCTGTGTAGTTGCATTTTTGTTCTTTCCTAAAACTGCTAGTTTTAATTTAAACTATATGCACAATTAAGATGAAATTGTCTAAAAATTTTTCATTAAAAATACTTGTTTCAAGATAGGAAATTAAATAAGATTTTGTTTCAATAATGACAATTTGGCTAATTTTATCAGCTAAAAGTTTGATTTAGCATTATCTTAGTGTTGGTTCAAACTATGTGAAACAAACTAATGTGTTTTGAACTAAATTGCCTGATATTTTTAATGAAAACAGAATCAATGCTACAATTTACAGGACTAGTCTTTGTGTGTAATGGCTGTATATAGTCCTGCTTAGATATACCATACTAACGGAAGAAATCAGAGGCAAATATAATCCCTTAAGGTAATTTTAGTGACAAATAATTCCTCTAAGGAAAAATGGGGATCTACTATAGAAAGTCAGGTGAACCAATGTAGAGCTAAGTAAGAGAAATGGCACCCATCTTTTCTTGGTAAGGTAGAGGCTAGCTTCACAGTTGTCTTACTTCCTTCTGTACATCCTGTTTACCATTTCTTTAAAAAAATAATGTTTAAATTAATCTAAAATACATATTAAACAGGTAAAAATAAAAAGTAAAAATAATTAAAAGAACATCAAGATCAATAACTAGATAGTGTAATCTAAAAATAACAGAAAAAATCACAAATGGCTCTGGAATGCAGTTGGTGACATACATTATATACATACAAAGAGACACAAACACGCAGTCACTCCTTAATTATTGTCTACTTTGTACTATGGCAGTGGTCGGCAATCTGCGGCTCGCGAGCCACACGTGGCTCTTTGGCCCCTTGAGTGTGGCCATGAAGTTTCAATCACACTGTACGTGCACGCCCGCACGTGGTATTTTGTGGAAGAGCCACACTCAAGGGGCCGCAGTCTGCCGACCACTGTACTATGGTCAATTTGAAATCAAGGGAAGAAAAAGAGGCAGTGAATTGTAAGATTAAAAAAAAATCCACTCAAAGTTGTTAACAGTCAATTATAGATGTTCACTCTACTTTGTGAAATTGTGAAAGGGCAAAGGAGTAAATATGGACATTAGAGTAACATTCTTTACAAAATAAGCATATATAGTTCCCCTTGATTTACCAAGACATCATTCATCACAGATCACAGGGACCTGAATTAACTGGTGTATCAGAAGAGTTGTTCATTGGTTTTGATGAGCAATGGGAAGGATTCAAACTGAATGAAAGATGACATGTTATATATTTAACTGCTAATAATTTTTAAATAAATTTCTGTGGTTAATGAAACAGTAGCCTCTGGACAAAGAAATAATCATGAGACATGGAAAAAGTCACTTGTGCAATGACAGAAAAAGGAAGTGTAGGAGCCAGGAAAGTTCTACTCAGAGATAACCTTGAAAGCACATAAGTTCCTAAAGATGTTAAATAAACAGTACTGTTCTTTGTGCAAATATTGTAACTGAATCATTTTCTCCTTTTGAAGGAAAGACATTCTTCAAGAGAAGGCCCCTCCATCAAAGCCAGGAACACCATATTCCCAGGATCTCAACAAGAAGGGGCAGACCAAGGTTGCTTCTGATTCCTTGCGACCTTCTATAATTCCAGGCTTGCAGTGCCAAGTTCAGGACCCCAACTCTTCAGGAGCAAATCATTATAGTAATAAATTGCCTTCATCTCCCGTATACCAGCTAAGCATGTTTAACTACGAACGGCCAAAACACTTCATCCAATCCCAAAATCCATGTGGCTCCAGACTGCAGCCCCCTGGACCGGAAACCTCCAGCTACTCTAGCCAGACCAAACAGTCTTCTATTATCATCCAGCCCCGCCAATGCACAGAGCAAAGATTTTCTGCTTCCTCAACAGTGAGCTCTCACATCACCATGTCCTCTGCTTTCCCTGCTTCTCCCCAGCAGCCTGGTGGCTCCAACCCGGGCCAAAGGGTTACAGCCACCTATAACCAGTCCCCCGCCAGCTTCCTCAGCTCCATATTACCATCACAGCCTGATTACAGTAGCAGTAAAATCCCTTCCACTGTGGACTCCAAGTAAGTGAGTTTTTAAAATATATACATATGGATATATACTGCATATACAATGTCCAAAGATGGTGGGGGTAGGGGGAGGTAATGCTGTAGTTCATCACTATCTAAAAAGGCAATGTGACCTCCATGTCTGATCTCAAAATTCTCCTAGAACACCTTGAACCAGGGTACTGGCAATAAGAGGTCATCTGACCCATTATGCAGTGTCCAGGCTGAGCTGAATCAAATCATCTATGACCCCATACAATTAGCCATTATTTTCCACCTTCAAAAAATATTTCTAATATTTCTAATATTTCTAAGCTAAGTTCCTCATGCTGTAAATTTAATTGCTCTGGTTCTGGGCTCAGCTGAGATGAAGAACACCTGCCTGCTCATCTTCAGATAGGATTTCCTCTCACATAAGCAAAGGCTATTAAATTTCTTCTCAGTCTCTACCTTTCTTCCTATCCATTTTCCCCTCTGATGTTGAATATTCACTTGGCTAAAAAGAAAATCTGGGATTCAGACACTAAAATGTATGACTTTTCCTTATTATGTTCAGAAAAAAAGGCTTGAATAGATACAAGTTTACAACCTTAAGGTTTCCTTTGATGATTAAAACCACACTTTGTTCAAATTTTAGGCTGATCTAAACACAGGGAAGAATACCTGCCGCCTTATGCAAGCATGTACTATTTTCACAGTCCTAAAACTGTAGTAGGAGAACCTGATACGAAGGACATAGTGGTTGTGCTTTTTTTAAAACATGAACTGAATACTTTGTGCTTATGTAAAGTTAGGGCTATCAGTTTTCCTATTCCTTGGCTGGCTAGAACATCAAAGAATTAAATCAGAGGCATCTGAAAAAATTGTCTGATGGAATGTGTTTGTTGCAGGCTGACAAATTTGCAGACATTCTTGCTAATTTCTCTCAGTCTTCTCTAGAGGCTAATTTTTTTTTCTAGAGATTCCTACTGTTGGTGACTACTCCAGAAACCTAATTTAACTGACTATAGCATTCAACCTGCAAAGAAAACTTTTTAATATTTTTAAGAATAAAAACCAAAAATTTGTTAAAATCCTATCTACTAGTCTGAACCATTTGAAATGGCTGACAGCTATTTTAACCTACAAAAATGGCATGTCATATGTCTAATCTAATATATTTACTTATTTTAGGGGGGGGGCGGAAGAAACATCAATTTATTGTTCCACTCATGTATGCATTCATTGGTTGCTTCCTGTATGTGCCCTAGTTGGGAATTGAACCTGCAACTTGGTGTTATTAGGATGATGCTCTAACCAACTGAGCTACCCAGCCAAGGCTCAACCTAATAATTTTAAAAGGTGTATTCAAGAATTAAAAGCCCTCTCTTTCTTTTCCCTCCCAAATTTCCATTATGTCAATTATAACACATGGTAGATTTTTCTTGGTAACATTTTATCCAGATGATCTTTTTCCATCTAACTTTCAGTGATTTCCACATTTCTTATATGAACATTTTAAAATCTAAAATAACCTTTTCTGACTATATTTTTCTTAATAAAGTATTTCAGTCCTACTCCAAATTCCTGTCCAGAAAAGAAAGCCATCAAATAAATATTACCGAGCCTTAACCATGTGTACAAAACTAACAAGAGATAAAGAAAGGCAAAAATGGAGAGGATAAGAAATAAAACATAGGAGGTCCCCAAACCAGAGATCAAAGATCCAGCTTTAGCTGTTCCATTTTCAGCAACCACAGATAACCCTTTTAATCTGCCCACAGCCACTTGATACTCATTCTATGCCCAGCTGCACAGGGTGGAAAGCTCTGGGCCTTTGAACATTTGCGCGCAACTCCCTCATTGTTATCATGGGCTTAAGTTTGCCATGTCTTCTAAAATAATCTCTTGGATTCTGACCTAGAGAAGTTTGAAAGTTTCATTTAGCTTTTTATCAGTAGGATCAAACCACCAACTAGAAACTGAGTGGAACTCTTTAATTCTAATTATTCCTTCCAAAAACTTTGCTGTGTGATATTCAGCAACTTTACCTTACCCACTCAGTGATTCAGTTTTCTAATTCGTAACAAAATTAAGGATCTGGGTGATAACAATAGAAAAAAGACCTATACAGCAGTGTGCAAGTATAAGTTTATAAATATAAGTAGATATCAAGTCCTAACACTTAAACCATCTGAACTGGTAATAATGGGTGAATTCAGTGAATAAAGTGACTGATTCTTCGGCTTGGTTTTGATAATCCCTCAAGATTTCTCAGAGATATTATGAGAGTCTGAAAAAGAATTATTTAATACTAATTCACTCTAACAAATGTGTGACTTTTATAAAGATGATAGGTTAGCATTAAAAAAAAAAGGCTATTTTTACTTCATACAGTTGGAGGAACAGATCTATAAGACCAAAGGAATTTTACTATTTCAACCTGAGAATTCAATCGCAAAACAAACAAATGAACAAAAACAAAAACCTACTTATTTGGTTTGGCTATTTACTTTAATTACAGTCAACGTAAAACATATAAATACATTTCCCGAATACAATGTGTTAAGGATTAATATAGACAACCTTGAAGATATGAAATGTAAGAAGGGGAAATGTGTATCACCAACTTTCATTACAGAGCATCTTGAATACAATGAAAAACATTCATTCATTCAACTGATAGTATTACCTATACCCAAGCTCTGTTAGTGGATATAATGATACAATAATGAGTAATAAGACTTTTTTTTCAGTTATGTTTACAATCTAGAGATTACTAACCAAGTCCCCAAAGACTACAAAAATTAAAATTCTGGCTCCATTCAGAGAAGATACATTTCCACTTAGCTTATAAATTCTTTTTTTCCCATTTTGTTAATCCTCCAGTGAGGATATTTTTTCCATTGCGTTTCAGAGAGAGTTAAAAGGGAAGAGGGAAGGGGAGAGAGAGAGAGCGAAACATCAATGTGAGAAAGATACATCAACCGATTGCCTCCTGAAGGCACCCCTACCGTGGTGGGGAGCGAACCCACAACCCTAGTATGTGCCCTTGACCAGGAATCCAACCCGCCACCCTTCAGTGTGAGGGCTAATAATACTCCAACCACTGAACTACACCAGCCAGGGCACAAATTCTTTTAATGATCATTGAGAATATTTGAATAAGAACATGTCACAGAAGAGAGCAAGTCTGCCTCATCTAGGTAACTGGAGAATGTTTATTATACTAATGGTAAAATATTCATTAAAGGCCACTTACCCCACATTAAATAGATATAAGCTAGCACTTATATGGCCCTAAGTGAATAAACTATGTGAAATATGAACAAAGCACTGTGAAAACTGTTCCTTACAGATCTAATAATATAGGAATCTCTAAGTACTACCGCTGCTCTCCATCAGAATCAACAAGGGAACTCTGGGAGGAGCAAGAACATCTTAGAAGGAAATTTAGGATCAGAACTTGAAATAAGGATTGAAACCAAACTCTTCAACTGCTATTCAAATTTGTTTTTTCTCTCCAAATCTCCCTTTTAATTTTACATTTCTTTCTCCTTCCTCCCCTAGTCATTCCTTTCTTTTTCCAAATATCATTTCAGCAACATTAAAGAAACTGTCATTACTGTAGAAGCTATTTGTTATATTGTGCCATATTTGCATTTTCTAGAATAAGAAATTAATAGGAGCCCTGGCCAGTGTGGCTCAGTTGTTTGGGCATCATCCCATGCACTGAAAGGTCACCAGTTCAATTCCAGGTCAGGGCACATACATGCCTGGTTTGATTCTCTACTGGTTTGATTCCCAGTAGAGAGCATGCAGGAGGAAACCAATCGAAGTTGCACTCTCACATGCATGTTTCTCCCTCTCCCTTCCTCTCTAAAAATCGATTTTAAAAAATCTTTTAAAAAAAGAAAGTAATAGGAATTGGAAATTAAAAGAAAAGCCAATGGCTATGTAAACTGTACATTCCATTTAGCAACAGAATAGTCACTAAATATCAGTGGTTATACTGGTAAATGTGTAACAATCAGCTGGAGGAAGGGGCCATGATCTGTGGTACTTACCAATTTACCTGGTGTAGATATTTCCACCACATGAGATCACAGGGAGCTGGGAAGAGATGCTAAAAATCAGCCCTCTTGAGCTCATATGAGTCAAGCACATCACTGCTTAATATCCATCAATAAATCAAACTTAGGAAATTCAGTTTTAAGATTAGAAGTGCTCAAGGAAGGACATGCTCCTTGCATCTAATCTAAATTATTCCTCCTGCTACTTTTCACTTGCCAAAACGAAAAGAAACAAAAAAACTGGTAACAACTCTTATAAAATCCTTCTTGTTACTAGGGAAATTAGTGTTTGTACTAACACTAGTAGTACTAAGTGTTAGATTCAATCTACCTAAAGGTGACTGACAAAATAAGGCCAAGTCTCTTTTAGATACAAATCTTTTTTTTTTTTTTGGTAATATATTTTGAAGGGAGTAAACAAAACAAACCTCATAGACAACAGTACGGTCATTACCAGAGGGAAATGGGGGTGGTGGGAAGCAGGAGAGAGTAAAGAGGGAATAAATGGTGATGGAAAGAGACATGAATTGGGGTGGTGAACACACAGTACAATATACAGATGATGTATTATAGAATTATAAACCTTAAACCTATGTAGTTTTATTAACCAATGTAATCCCAATAAATTCAATTTAAAAAAAGATACACATCTTACATATCTTCTTTTTAAAAAATCTTTTTTATTTTTAAAGCTATCAACAACCCTCGGTTGGCCAATCTGTGAATGCTAGGCCATCCCAAAGTACAAATGCTAAGCCCACACCAAAGACTCCTGACCATGAAATACAAGGATCAAAAGAAGCTCTGATTCAAGATTTGGAAAGAAAGCTAAAATGCAAGGACAGCCTTCTTCATAATGGAAATCAAGTGAGCAAGAAGTCTATTTTATACAAAAAGCCAATTAAACTATAAAATCTAATCTCAATAAGAAAGGTCTTTCTGTCTCAAGGATCTATGACTGTATAATCAGCAAGGAATAGGATAATCTTTTTTTAAAGGAATATTTGGGCCCTATTTAATGTTTCTCTGCATGAAATCACCTCTTTGGTGTGGAGTAGTAAAAAATGAAGCAAATTAAAAATCAATCTGAATGATTTAATATTTTCTGTTTTAAGCATTACCTCTCATAAAATGTCTAATAATCAAATAATAGAAAATATTGTCAATCTGACTTCTTCATATATTTGGTATATGTTATTGATGGACAGATAGCTATAACTTTTATTATGTAACTCTTACTGTGTACATTGTATTTAGTCACCTATCTTTGAAACAGTACTATATGCCTTTAACCTAAATACATTTAACCTATCAGTTGCACTGCTTTCAGCCAGAAGTTAGTAAGTCAAATATTCAGTGTTCAAGTAATACAAGTTCTTTCTGAAAGTGAGGACATGTAGTACTATAGTCAAAGACAGAGGTGATTGGAACATACACAAGAAGGAAGGGAAAGAATTTCCCTTGACTTAGGAGAGACATATTCAAGGGTGATTATGCCTGCTCTTCCAATGAGCAAAAAGAAAACAAGCAAATATCACAGATGAAAGAAGTGGCACTAGAGTAGAAGGAAAGGCTTTGAATGAAAGAAAATACTTTTTAAAACATAGCATCTACCTATAATTCTAAAGACAGAACTTTTTTGGTAAAATTCATAGTGGTTTTAAATTAAATTAAACCTGTACAAACAACTTATATTAAATCTCATTACCATTCTCCTTAATGACTTATTTCTTTAAAGCGGCTAACATATGAGGAGAAGATGGCTCGAAGATTGCTAGGACCACAGAATGCAGCTGCTGTGTTACAAGCTCAAAATGACAGTGAGGCACAAGATTCACCACAGGTAAATTAATCTTTATCTAACTGAAGTCCTTTTTGTGTGTATGATTTTTAAATATCTGCTTCCTAAATGTTTATAAATAGCATTCAAAGTAAAAGTCAATCGCTTCCCTGGGAGAGGCCGTGATAAGCTAAAATATATATGTGAAGTTTTAATTTTACCCCCTTTTCTGGTGGTTCTAATATTCCATAAGAAATGTCACATGCCCAGCCAGCATGGCTCAGTGGTTGTCAACCTGTGAACCAGAAGGTCACAGTTCAATTCCCAGTCAGGGCACATGCCCAGGTTGCAGGCTCAGTTCCCATTAGGAGGAGTACAGAAAGCAGCTGATCAATGATTCTCTTTCATCATTGATATTTCTCTCTCTCTCTCCCTCTCCCATCCTCTCCCTGAAATCAATAAAAGTATATTTGTTTTAAAAACACTTTAAAATGAAGGTGGTGGTACCAAGAAAAGAGACAGCAGCAAAATATATCATTATGAAATCAGAAAATATAAATCCTACATTTTTTGTACACTTCAAACAAAATGTCATCAAACTATGTATAACTGAAGTATAGCATCTACGAATACAAATATATACATATTCAAACCACCTTAAAAGGACAAAGTAAAAAAACTTACTAAAATGTTTTCAGCTTAAAAATGTACTTCTTATAAATCCCTCAAGCTTCCCACATACCTTTTTTAAAAACAATGTGAATCTTCTAATGTCAGAGATGATGACCAAAATTTTTGGAAATTTTGAGTTTAATTGGATTTTTAATTTTTACAAAAAAAAATGGTTGATTTGCTTGACCACTGAATCGTTTTGACATTTTACTTAGAAAATCTTATAGCCAGCCAAAAATTGTGAGTTTTAAGAATTGTTTTAAAATGACAAAATACATTAAACATATTCATCCAAAAATAAATTATTTGTAATGATCTGCTGTGTTGCTGTACAGATGTTTTCCAGATATTTGAGTAGGAACTATATTTTTCAATTCTTTGTATCTCCCACTATGCCAAGAACAGTGAAATATATAAACAGGCATTAAATATTTAATCAATTTATTAATTCTACTATAATTTCCATCAATTCCTGATTTTACTTTCAAATAGAAATAATTTTCTGGTGCTCAGATAATAAATTCTAAAAGATGTTTGCTTAAATTAAATATATCTTTATTAAGCAGGAAGTAACTCATGTTGTTTTTCAAAGACTTTTCATAGCTCTACACATGTCTTCCATGAAGTCCATCAGGATTTTGTGTCATGAGCTAAAAAGAGAAGTATTTTCCAGTCTAATATGTGTTTACTGCTGTTGGTGCCACTTTTAAGCAGCAGGTATAATACCCTGTATCTACTGCCAACAAAACTGACTTCATGTCTATTCCTGTTTACTAAAGGACAATCTGTACTAAGTGCTCCCATTTCAAATATACCAGAGGGACACATCATCCTTTGTCAAAAACAAAATAGTCAACTGGCCCAGCCAGTGTGGCTCAGTGGTTGAGTGTTGACCTATGAACCAGGAGGTTACGGATCAATTCCCAATCAGGACATTGCCCAGGTTGCAGGCTCAATCCCCACTGGGGGTGTGCAAGAGGCAGCCAATCAATGAGTCTCTCCCATCATTGATGTTTCTATCTCTCTCTCCCTTTCCCTTCCTCTCTGAAATCCATAAAAATACATATTTCTTAAAAATAGTCTGAAAAATGAACCACTATCAACTCAGTCTCATAAATCATGCCTGTGGAACAGTCTTATTAATTCTGGGGATTTCTTGCTAGAATATTATAAGGTCAGTGCAGTATGTTTTAAATGTTTAAAAGCTAAATATATAGAACTGACCATAACTGTAAAAATACAGTTAACAGAGAAATGTGTGCATCCACATCCTGCGTGGTTCAGGGTTCGGGATCTGGAGAAGGGCCGCGTGCAAATGACAGAGACGAGACAAGAAATAATAATTTGGAAATACTGGGGGCCAGGAGGGAAGCCCAATGCGAGGGAAAGGACTTCCACTCGTGCCTAGGCCTTGCCAACCTTTTATTCAATTTTGGATACACATCTAGCTCTTAGGCAGGTAATTGCAGTAACAGATAAACTATCTTAAAGGTCAGTAATATTAGAAAGATTTACTCTGATACTATTTGGTCAGGAAATTGCTTGAGCCCCCATTGTCTGGACTAAACAATCGGTGCATAGCTCTGGCCCTTGCCAGGGGCTCCAGGTTCACCAGCATTCGGGATCCTTGTTTACACTTCTCTGATAGTGAAGACAATGGGTGGCTTCCCACAGAAATGTTCCTTTCAACTGCAACTACTTAGTTCTGCTTCATTTCAAGCTAACAATTATATGTTGACATTATCACTCTGTTTTAATTTCAAGCAGCACAATTCAGAACATGCACGGTTGCAAGTTCCTACGTCACAAGTAAGGTAAAAAATAATTTAATTCTAAATATATATTTTGCTATCTGAAATTTTTTAGCTTAAAAATGTAATCCTTTTAAAGCTCTCAAGCTTCTCACATACCTTTTATAAAAAACAATGTGAATTTTCTAATGTCAGAGATGGTGACCAAAATTTTATCTGGCCCTGGCCGGTGGTGCTCAATGATTAGAGAATTAGTCCATATACCAAAGCAGGGGTCCTCAAACTTTTTAAACAGGGGGCCAGTTCACTGTCCCTCAGACCTTTGGAGGGCCGGACTATAGTTTAAAAAAAAAAAACTATGAACAAATTCCTATGCACACTGCACATATCTTATTTTGAAGTAAAAAAACAAAACGGGAACAAATACAATATTTGTATTTGCATGTGGCCCGCGGGCCGTAGTTTGAGGACCCCTGCACCAAAGGGTCATGGATTCAATTCTCAGTCAAGGGCATATACCTGGGTTGCAGGTTCAATCCATGGGGTACTCTGCATTTTAGTAGATCAGTTTCTTCACCAATTCATGGCATTGTAAAAAAGAAAGAATGCAATTTGTACCAAATGTTTCTAAACTGCTACCACTTCTAATAGTTATCAAATATTCCACAGCTAAATACAGCCCTAAGGCCTTTCTCCATTGTTACTACACTATCAAACAGTATAGTCTGGGGTTTCAAATTTGATGGCTAAACTATGTTCGTGTGAAAGTAAGAACAATTACAACTTTTTGCATAGTAGTTATTAAAATACTTTTGTAGAAGTAGATCATCTTCAAGGGGAGGTGTGAATGATGAGGATGCAATCCAGGAGAAATTTTACCCGCCTCGTTTCATTCAAGTGCCAGAGAATATGTCAATTGAAGAAGGAAGATTCTGCAGAATGGACTTCAAAGTAAGTTTCAAAATATTGGAAGAAAATTAACGATGGGATACTAAGTTTTAAAAAATGTTCTCTTCCTCTTCATAGCTTGCTATACAACTTGAGAAGTAGTATGTATAGTGGATAAGAACACAAATGCTAGAGCCAAGCTTACCTGGGTTTGAACCCTGGCTCTGCCACTTTTCAGCTATATAATCTTAGACAAGTAATTTAACCTCACTGTGCTAATGAGAATAACACAGAGAATAACAAATGTATCTACTTCATAAAGTTGTTTGAGGATTAACTGAGTAAATAGGTATAAGGTTTTCACAATAGTGCCAACCACCTAATGAATACTCTAAGTGAAGCTCTAATAATATTTCAAAAGTAGAGTGGCTTTTTAGTTCTTCTCCATTAAGAAATTCAAGCCGAAACCGGTTTGGCTCAGTGGATAGAGCGTCGGCCTGCAGACTGAAAGGTCCCAGGTTCGATTCCGGCCAAGGGCATGTACCTGGGTTGCGGGCACATCCCCAGTGGGAGATGTGCAGGAGGCAGCTGATCGATGTTTCTCTCTCATCGATGTTTCTAACTCTCTATCTCTCTCCCTTCCTCTCTGTAAAAAAAATCAATAAAATATATTAAAAAAAAAAAAGAAATTCAAGCAACTCTGCTTTCTCTCTGTCTAGAAGATTTCTTCAAGCTAGACCAGCTTTTCCTACAATTTCATTATCCTCATTTGGGAGAATTTTTTCTTATAAAATGTTTTTCTGGATTGAAAAACATTTTATAAGAAAAACATTTTATAAGAATGAAAGTCAGTATGTGGACTTAATTGTTAAGGCTTATATAAGAACACTTAACAAACTGCCACTCATACACCAGAACTACAAGCTCGAGAACACTGTTTTGGAAAGGTTAGTCATTAGATCAGCAAGCCTCACATATATGTGCTTCTGGGACTGCTTTTGCAGTCACCATTAGCCAGAAAAGCCATATGACTTCCATATTCCTTAATTAAAAGATCTTAAAGAGCCTGAGGTTGCACATGAAAGAGCTAGATGTGGTTTAAGATAGTCATAAAATACTATATTAATTTGAAGAGTTTTAATTTATACTGTTTCGTTAAAAATTATTGAAAGCAAATACCTTTTTAAGCTCTTGCTTTGCATTTTCAATCACAAACCCACTCGGGTACTGAAATTGTTAAAATTCAGAGATAAATGGGTTCCAGTGATGCTATCGTTTAAAACTCTGTTGTCTCCTTATGTTTTCATTTCTAGGTGAGCGGACTGCCAGCTCCTGATGTGGCATGGTATCTAAATGGAAGGCCAGTTCAATCAGATGATTTTCACAAAATGATAGTGTCTGAGAAGGGTTTTCATTCACTCATCTTTGAAATGGTCAGAGTTTCAGATGCAGGGGCTTATGTATGTGTGGCCAAGAACAGAGCAGGAGAAGCCACCTTTACTGTGCAGCTGGACGTCCTGGGTAAGCCCTCCAAGAGATCACAAAGTATCTTTAATCCTGCAGTATTAAAAAAGAAAGTATTAAAAAAGAAAATCCTTGAGGACTTCATAGTTAAGGTTAATGTCCACACCATACAACCCAGTAGAACCCAGTTTTTACCCAAAAGCCACAAATGAGGTGGGAGGATGAGGGGGATAATACTCTTGAGGAAAACTCAGTGGAATTAGAATGATAGATCTACCACCAAAGCTTTTCTGGAAAGGAAATAAAGAAGTGGTACAATTTCAGACAGACCAATAAGATAGTAGAAGCATTTCTATAGATGTAACAAACAGGTCTTAAAGTGAAAAATTTTAGTCTAATCATTTGTCTTGTCTACAATCTAAAATAATCAATCTGACACATTTTCACAGAATTGTTGTAATCATGCATAGTTTAAAAGTGAAGAGTAAATGTCAACTTTTACCTTAGACTGTGTTCCTTTTACTAGGACACTCATCTGTAATTATGATAAAAAAAAATGCCTACTAGCTTTAGAAAACATGTATGGCAAAACTCATATCTTAAATGTTCTTTGTAAGGCTGTTCTCATAAAGTTGATGTTCTATTTTAAATTATTACAATTTAAATGCTTTAAATATATCACATTTGTAATGGTTTAAGCCATGGTATATCACATAAAAGAGTTTGCTATTATTCATTTTTTGTTATATAAAAGCTTGACAACTTGAAAAATTTTCTTCAGTTTGTATTCTACCCAGATCAATGAAAAATCTTTAAAATTATTCTATGATATAATAAGGGACCTCAGTCTAAGAGAAAAATGGATGACCTAGAAATCAAAAAGCAAAAAGTCAAGTGATTAAGCTTTGGGCAAATCCTCCTTGTGCCAATAGTTCCAGAAATGCCATAATGTTAGAGCTGAAAGAGACCTTGGCAGGCATCTGTCCAATCTCCTCATTTCTCCCTCAGAAAAGCCAGGGTTATGGTATTATAGTATCATTTCCTCTTATCCTTCAGGTATTTGAAGAAAAGACATAATAATTATTGACATTTGTATATTATTTTATTGTTTACAAAGTGCTTCTTCATTCATTATCTCAATTGATCCTCACAATAATTTTGTATGGTAAGCACAGCAGTCACTATTACTTGTGTATTGTATTATTTTACAATGGGTAACACTGAGCCTCAGAGAAACTAAACAAAATTTCCAGAAGTTGGCATGGCTAATGGAGCAAATAGAGAATTTGAACCCAAGTTAATGGTACTCTTTTGCACCACTCATGCTGCCTCTCTATAGATGACATGATAAATGACATTAAGACTTAAATTCTTTGAATGAAACATGATTATAAATTCAATGCATCATTACCTTACTGTTTTAGAACTCTGAATTGTATAATAATACAATGGTATTGTATATTATTTTAGCTAAAGCTAAAACATGAAGCTTCTGATCTTTTTTACTTTTAAAAACTTTTATATCAACATACAAATTTCATAATACTTTGGTTTGATTTAATATCTTTTTTATAATATTTAAAATACTTGATTTTTTATTAATATGTAGCAAAAGAACATAGAAGAGCACCAATGTTTATCTATAAACCACAGAGCAAAAAAGTTTTTGAGGGAGACTCAGTGAAGCTAGAATGCCAAATCTCAGCTGTACCGCCACCAAAACTTTTCTGGAAAAGAAATAATGAAATGGTACAATTCAACACTGATCGGATAAGGTAGGATAAGTATTTCAAGATTTAACTGTAATTTACTTTGGTCAATCCAGTTACACTTTGAAATGCATTATAAATGGCATGCATTTGTGATCTCAATTTGTCTCGTTTTTAAAACATATATAGAAATATAAACTTCATTAAGCCAGAATCCACTAATCAGAAATTTAAACCATAAAGTAGGCTAGCATTTAGCTTGTTACTAACAATAAACAAAGATGGCTCAAAGAAATAGATGATATAAACAAGATTTGCTGTGGGGATATTTAATTCGAGAAAACTAATAGCTATTTGGCAATGACTAAATATAGCCTCAGAATTCCCAAATGCTTCTTTTTCATATTAGTCTGACTTTGTAGATCACGAACATCCTAAATAAACTTTCACAGGAAAATCAACTCCTATACTTTCATTTTTTAATTGTTTCTTTTCAGCTTATATCATGATAACTCTGGAAGAATTACTTTACTGATAAAAGATGTAAACAAGAAAGATGCTGGGTGGTATACTGTGTCTGCAGTTAATGAAGCTGGAGTGATCACATGTAACACAAGATTAGATGTCACAGGTATGTCACACTGATATAAAGCATTAAGTCAAGTGTAATAAATGACTTTACCAGGAAGTCACAAATCCCAGCATAGCACAAAATCTGAGGGATTTTTCCTATATATAATCAGTTTTGGTTTCTTTTTCTTTTCCTAGTCTGATATGAATGCCTGGTACAACTCCTTTGTTTAGGTTTTTTAAATTAATTTTTATTTGCTCTATTTCAGCCCGTCCAAACCAAACTCTTCCAGCTCCTAAACAGTTACGTGTTCGGCCAACTTTCAGCAAATATTTAGCACTTAACGGAAAAGGTTTGGATGTGAAACAAGCTTTCAACCCTGAAGGAGAGTTTCAGCGTCTGGCAGCTCAATCTGGACTCTATGAAAGTGAAGAACTTTAATAACTTCACCAACATTGGAAAGCACAACTACACTATTAGTAATATATTCAATTGAAGTTTTGAAATAAATCCATAGCTGTATTAACAGATTATGACTTTCATTAGGTAATAAAACTAATGTACATTTATAATATTATTTATCCTTTGACTCTTGCACATTCTATCTACTTCTCTGGCTCGTGAAGCCAACTGAAAATCCGGGTACATGGTTTGTAATTGTAGAGTCTATCTTAAAATGTGGGATTTTAAACATTGAAGTCATACATTTAACAATTACAGGTTATGAATTAATATCAACTTTTTAGAAACAACTAATGCTTCTAATAAGATTTACTGGTACTGCTTTCTAAATACTGTTTTACCCATTTTCTCTCATACGAATACTAACACGGTAATCAATTATCTGAGTGTTCCAAAGTTTTATGTCAAAAAGAATAAAATTTCAATTACTTAAAAGAGACTGTCTTCTCTTCACAAAAGTCTAGATCTTTAACATAAAACTTCTGGTTTTTATTTATCCAACAACTAGCAAACCTTAAGGATAACAAGTTCCAAAAGAACAACCTTATATTCTAGAACGGTGTGTCTTCTTGGTAAAAACTCACGGCTCGATTTCTCCTGAAACTGGGCAAGATTTTCCAAGGTTTGCACTTCAAAAGCATGAGGAAATCTCTCCTGAAATTCTCATTGTTTTATCCAGATAAGTAACTAATTCTTCAAGATCTTTGAGACTATTGAACTCAATGGAATCAGAACAATTTGTAGCCCTAACTGGTTTGGCTCAGTGGACAGAGCGTCAGCCTGTGGACAGAAGGGTCCCAGGTTCGATTCCGGTCAAGGGCATGTACCTTGGTTGCGGGCACATCCCCAGTAGGAAGTGTGCAGGAGGCGGCTGATCGATGTTTCTAACTCTCTATCCCTCTCCCTTCCTCTCTGTAAAAAATCAACAAAATATATTAAAAAGAAAAAAGCAAAGCTTGGATTTTAAAAAAAAGAAGAAAAAGAACGATTTGTAGTCATCTGCTTAATTCTTATATTTAATGTAAATCTGAATAGCTGTATTTGGGGGTTTTTTCCTCCTACATTTCAAGTTCAGATAGCCTGTTACATTAAAAAGCATACTTTTGTAAGCATCGGAGAGTCTAAGCACAGGAAAGGGCAGACCCTTTTATTAAACTGAAGCTGGGACAGCAGCCTTTTCTTCTCTGGCCCCTGTCCAGCGGCTGTTAGGCCTCCCTGTCCCTTTTATCATCGGTAGCCTCTGACCCTCCCTGCTGTGTGGCCTCGTTTTTTGCTTTTTATCTGCACATAAAACAGCATTTATCAACATCGGTCTACATCTCTTTCAGGAAAATAACAAAAATGGCTTTATTTCTTTACTTTCAAAACAGCTTGATGGTTTTCTCTGCTGGCGGCCCTAGGGCCCTTCAACTGATTCCCGCTGTACTTTCCTTTCACCGGCGTGGGCGTCCCTTCCGCCGCCTCCTGGCCGGCGTGGTGCCCGTTTACAGCCGGGTCTGCGTGGCCTTTTCTAAGCTGGTTTACAAACCTCCCTGGTCTGAGCAAAGCGCCGGGGCCAGATGTGAGTCTGGGCCCCCAAGGAGTAGTTTCGGCCGGCCTTTTCCATAATCACTGCATCGCTGGGTTATTATTTATTTGTTCGTTTTTACCTATGTTAACGTTCCCTTTAGCCATACCAAGTGGGAAAGGAGGCTGGAAGCTACTTCTGGCAACATCTCTCGGCTAATAGCCAGTTTCTACGAGAGCAGCGGCAGCGGGGATCTCGGTTATGCCTCGGGCCCAGGCGTCCGGCCCGGCCAGCCTGGACTTGGGTAAATTAGCCTCTCGCACCCTCGGTTTCTTCAGACCTAAAATGAGGACAAAACACCTACCTTTCAAGAAGGGGTGTGTGAAGACCAAACAAGCCAATAAATATTAAAAGTATTCAACAAAGAGTGGCCCGTTATAATGAGTTACTATGTTTATGATTAGCCGCAGGCCAAAAGCCAGGTTTGCCCTAGAAGTCGCCCTCCGCTGGAGGCGAACGCCGCGACCTCCAGCCCCGCCTCGGGCGAAGCCCCTCTAGAAGGTCCTCGGTGCGCACGCGCGCTCACAACCTGCAGCGCCGCGGGCGCCCCTCGCGGAGCTGCGGGCTCGCGCAGGCGCAGGAGCGACGCGGCTGGCGCAGGCGCGGCGGACGTGGGGAGGTTGAGCGGGCGTCTCTCCGAGGCCCGCCATGCCTGTGGCCTCCCGTTGGCACCGAGGCGGTGAGGGATGCTTCTAGGGGGGGCATTTTGTAACCTCGTATCTGTTCATGTGAGAGAGATGACCTCCAGCACCTTTAGCCCTCACGACCTCCCCTTAGCGGAGGGGACGGCGGTCCCATTTTACAGGCTCGAAAACAAACACTGCAGGGACGTGGCCCTCGGCCCTGGCGGAGCCCGGAGCGGGGCGCTGGCATTTGCTGCCCGAGGACCATCGCTGGACAGTCGGGAATCGTGACCTTGACTGAGTCCTAGGCCGAGTCCTTTTCCTTCCAGGCTTCCCAGGAAACAGTATTGCCTGGTGGAGGAAACAATTAGGGACAGATGTGGGGGGTTTATTTTCTATTTTGCTTTTTCATTTTAAAACAGGACTGGTCTTTTCCTGTCCATCCGTTTCATGTTATGAAATTCATTAGTATACAGTCACAAAATGCCTGCCCACTTACCCCCAAGGGGAAATGTTAGAAATTATTCCTCCCTTATAAAAGTGAGAAGAAAAATATAATCAGAAGCCACAGACCCTGTCCTTCACACAGGATAGCACTAAAAGTGGCTGGTTTTACATCATTCTTATTTATATACATTATGAATTACATAATAACGTAAGGAAAATTTTGTTTTATATCTCACAGGGGCTCCAAAACATAACCTGCATTTCAGAAATGAAGTAGAAAGTAGGACCACACTTCAGGAGTTACTACTCTACTCTATTTTTTTAATAATCCTATGTATATGTAAGTACACAGATGTAGTTGAAATGCTACTTGAACTAAAGTTATGTGGAGATGAGAAATAAAATGTGGACTTTATAAGCCATAGGCTTTCAGAATACTAAAACACACATACTAGTGACACGTTTCAGACATTACCTTAAATTCATTTACATTGACACTATTTCCAATTCTTAAGGGACAAAACTTTAGATCACTGATGTAATGTAAAGCTTTCATAGTCAGCATTGGTTGAATTAATTATTCCTTTCAGTTGGCATTTCTGTCTTGAATGTAAATTATTCCCTTGAGTTGGCAATTCTAACTTGATTTCTTTTAGAGCCATATAGATACACTGAGGCCTGGTGCATGAAAATAGTGCGGAGAGGGGGTGGGGTCCCTCAGCCCAGCCTGCACCCTCTCACAGTCCAGGAGCCCTCAGGGGATGTCCAACTAAGCCGGCAGTCGGACATCCTTAGCACTGCCACAGGCGGGAGAGGCTCCCGCCACCACTGCGCTGACCAGCCATGAGCCAGGCTTCTGGCTGAGCAGGGCTCCCCCTGTGGTAGCGCACTGACCACCAGGGGGCAGCTCCTGCATTGCGTGTCTGCCCCCTGGTGGTCAGTGTGCGTCATAGTGACCGGTTGTTCTGCCATTCGGTCGATTTGCATATTGGCCTTTTTATTATATAGGAATAGGATTAGCTCAGTTTCATAGGTCAAACTACAAATGAGGCCAAAGGAGTTAATTTTAATCTCTGCTTTGTTCTTTTCCCTGTTCTGTTGCACAATTAATAGTAAAATATGCTTGTGCTGAGTCACAAAACATGGATCAGTACAGATCTGTTAAGGAGGACTGGGAAAACTTCTCAACCTACTTTCCTCCTATGTCGGTCAATGTCATTGACTTCAGTTATAAAGAACATTTTTAATAATATTTTTATTTATTTGAGAGAAAGGGAGAAACATCTCATCTGCTGCCTCCTGCATTACCCCCATAACCCAGACATGTGCACTGACTGGAAATTGAACCAGTGACCTCTTGGTTCATGGGCTGACACTCAACCACTGAGCCATACCAGCATTTTGTCTTTAGAGTGCCTAACATAGAGTAGATATAAGCTCACGGGCCTGACTGACTTCATTTTGGTATGAACTAAACCAGTGATGGCGAACCTATGGCACGCGTGTCAGAGGTGACACACGAACTCATTTTTTGGGTTGATTTTTCTTTGTTAAATGGCATTTAAATATATAAAATAAATATCAAAAATATAAGTCTTTGTTTTACTATGGTTGCAAATATCAAAAAATTTCTATATGTGACACGGCACCAGAGTTAAGTTAGGGTATTTCAAAATGCTGACACGCCGAGCTCAAAAGGTTCACCATCACTGGACTAAACACTGGTAATCATATATCAATTAATTAATAGGTTTGTAGGTGTGAGCTTGACTTGGATCTTGATTTAAAAGACAACTACAGCCAACCTTATAAATTAAGATGTCTTAGACTGGTTTTTAAAAACTACAACATTTAGGGAATAGAAAAATGTAAAAAGTTCATAATCCCATTATTCAGGATCAAAAACCTTTATATAATTAGAATTGAAAACAACTTAAATCTCCATCAACGGAGGATTTATTTAACATTCCAGTGAAATAATGCAACATTAAAGAAAGGCATAGGCTCATGTGTGCCATGGAATGATGTTGAAGATACATGATCTGTAAAAACTAAAAGGGCTTCTAGAAAAAAAAAATTATTCTACACTCCACTCTAAAACCCACCCACCCCCCCCTAGAAAGAGAAAGAATTCTAGTTAATACTTGTTAAAATTATTACCAAGTGCATAACATAGTTTTAAATGTTTAAATTCCATGCATA
>NW_005871076.1:7049702-7109825 GCF_000147115.1 Myotis lucifugus | reverse complement strand
CCCCCCCCCCGCCCCCACCAGGGATTGAGCCCACAACCCAGGCATGTGCCCTTGACCAGAATCAAACCCAGGACCCTTCAGCCTGAAGGCTGACGCTCTATCCACTGAACCAAACCAGCCAGGGCAAAGTCCATAGTCTTAACTACTCACCATAGTATATTGCCTGCTCTCAATATACGTAATAGAAAAAAGCCAACTTGCAGAATAGTATGTATAATGCGATCTCATTTTTATAAAAATAATTTTCTTTATAAATGTGTGTGTATAGAAAAATCTGGAGAGTATATGCCAAATCTAACTCTAGCAGTGGAAGTACAGGAATCTTCTTCCTGATTTATATGTTTTTATTTTACTTTTATAATTAGACAAAAATTAAAATTGAATTTTAAAACAAAATTGGGGACATATTATAAGTACATATTTAATCCTGATAAACTCAGTTTTTAAATATAAGTTTTTAAACAAAAAAATTCTTCTCCTTAGTGTCTTTTGGGATGGTAAACCCACATATGTATTACTTAAACAAAGTTATGTCATCTCTGTTTTTGGACACTTCTGTGCCTGGTGATGAAAGGAGCAACTTTAAGTCTATTTGCAGCATCCCTGATTTTTGGAAGGTAAGGTAGCATGTGACTGTGGATAAAGTAGCTTTAGTTATTGCATAAATGTTTGGCACATGTAGTAGGCACTTGATACAGTGCATATTTGGTGAAGGAATGAATAAAAATGAATATAATTTCTTTATATTAGAGTCAACCAACCAGTGAGTGTTTATTGAAGAGCTATGTTCTCAGTGTGTGCTTATTTTTTAAAAAAATAAATTAATAAATATTGTCCTAGCCAGTTTGGCTCAGTGGATAGAGTGTCGACCCACAGACTGAAGGGTCCTGGGTTCAATTCCCAGTAAAGGGCATGTACTTGGATTGCAGGCTTGATCTCCAGCCCTGGTGGGGACATGTGTGGGAGGCAACCGATCAATGTATATCTCTCACACTGATGTTTCTCTCTCTGTCTCTCCCTCTCCCTTCCATTCTCTCTAAAAATCAATGGAAAAATATCCTCAAGTGAGGATTAACAAAAAATTAAAATTTAATTTTATTTTATTTAAAATAAAATTAATCTTATTTATTGCATTTGGAAAATAGAAAACTTGCTTCTTATGTGGTAGGATCCAAAGTCAGTCTATAATTGTGTATAGTGAAAATTACTCTTTAATTGCCCATAAAGTGAAACATATGTTATGTGGGTATACTATACAACCCTATACTGTGTGAGTGTTACAGTAATGTACAGTATATAATAAAGAGTATATATACAAAATATAATTTTATAGTGTTTTTAATTGCAAAAGAGAATAATTCCTTCAACATTGAAACAGATTTGTTTTTTTCATTACACTTAGCAAGATGCTTACATTGTGAGGAAAGAACAACTAAGAAAACAGTAGTTTCAGGTATCCCATGTCACAACCATTGGAGCTGGAAGAGGTGGGAAAGGCTTTCGAGAGGTGACTATTCAGTTGAGTTTTAGAGGATTAGTAACAGAAGGGCATTCTAGGAGGAATTAAGCAATATGTTCTATAAGTAATTCTACATATGGGGCTATATTTGACATTATAGGCATACTAGAGGCCCGGGGCACAAAATTCGTGCACTCAGAAGAGGTACCTCAGCCCAGCCTGTGCTCTCTCCCAATCCGGGAGCCCTCGGGGGATGTCTGACTGCTGGCTCACCAGCCATGAGCCCGGCTTCTGGCTGAATGGTGCTCCCCCTGTGGGAGTGCACTGACCACTAGAGGGCAGTTCCTATGTTGAGCATCTGCCCCCTGGTGGTCAGTGTGCACCATAGCGACTGGTCATTCGGCCATTCGGTCTATTTGCATATTAGCCTTTTATAATATAGGATAGAAGATGAGATAGAAAAGGCCAAACTATGAATTAGGTCAAATAATGAAAGCCATGCTAAGAATTTGGAACTTATCAAGGAGACAAGGTCATCGTTATCATTAATATTAATGTTGGCTTGGTCAATAATTTTCATACTCATTCTCAAAATCACTGATTTTTATATTCTTATGGATAACATTATGAATGTAGAGTCTGTTATTCAGTTGACATGAAAATATTTTTCCCATAACATTTATTTTTCCATGTGAAGTTTATGGAAGGACCCCTTTTGGAAGGTCTATACTGGGACTCCTGGTACAGTAACAGCCAATTGTATAATTCAAAGAACAGCAGTCGCATCTACTCTGAGAACATACTCTTAGGAGTCCCCAGAGTCCGTCAACTAAAAGTCCGAAACAACACATGCAAGGTCTATTCATCCCTTCAGTTTCTGATGAGCGATTGTTATGCCAAATACACTTCTGAAAATGAAGACATATCTGATTTTGGCCTTAAAGTTGATACTGAGTAAGTAGCATAAAATTACATGTAACATTTTCTAGCAGCTTACCATTGTATCTATAAAAAATTGTGAAAATATGTGTATTTTCCAAATAATACCAACAGGGGTCTTATTCCAATAATAGTATCAAAGGACGACTCAGCAATGCAGTGTCTAAAAAAGAAAAAGAAAGAAAGAGTTGAACCTGTTATTTTTTTTTGTCTCCCAAATGGTATATGAAGTGCTAACTCATTGGACACAAGGCAAAGTGTCCATTTTTGCTCTTATAAGACTCAATGAGCTCTTCTGGCTCTGGCCAGACTCACTTCAAACACATCCCAAATGCTTCTTGGGATCCCTAACGAGTATCCTAGGTGTCTTGGGCAACTTTCCTTCTTTCTTAGTGCAGCTTACTTCAATGATGTCTCTATTGTTGCTAACATTAAAAAGGGGGCAGTTATGCTCTACAGGCACTGCATCTGATGATGCCTGCCAAAGTTGTTATGACCATTGTTCTTCAAAATGACTGAGGCTACTGCTAGTGTAGACTCCTGTCTATATATACATATATAAATGCGTGCCCTAGCTGGTTTGGCTCAGTGAATAGAGCATCGGCCTGTGGACCAAAGGGTCCCAGGTTCAATTCTGGTCAAGGGCACGCACCTTGGTTGCAGGCTCCTCCCCCTCCCTGGCCCTGTTTTCTCTGTCCCTTTCTCTTCCACTCTCTCTAAAAATCAATGGACAAATATCCTCAGGAGAGGATTAAAAAAAACACAAAACCAAAACCACTGACACTACCTCCCTTTAGCACAGAAACTGCTGGCATCATTGTTTTTAGGGTCCTGTGAAAATTTTAGGGGGCAGATCATCTTTTTTATGGAATTTTCATTAAATATGAGTATTTTTTTCTTAGTGGTGTCATTTTTATCCCCCTATAAACAAACATAGTATCATTAATAGAAATACAATTTAAGCAGTACATCTTTGGATAATCGTTCCAATCTGTTTTGGGTAGATAGAATGACTAAAATGAGGAATCAAGGCTTTATTTTTTTTATATACATTATAATTAAGTTAAAAGAAAAAATGGAAACGAAATTTAGTTACACACATTTTACTTTGATTTATGTAATTTCATTAAAATAACATACCCATCTAACAATATTTACATTATGACAAAGGTCCTATGTACTGGGTATTTTATAAATGGTATATGACCTTTAGAAGACAGACAATGAAGCACCTTTTTTTCCCATGCTGAGACAGATATTTCTGAATCTAAACCTTTGGTATTCTTGTTCTAGTCAAAGACTTAAGATCTAATAAAACAACAGAGACAATATGTTAAAGAACAAAGTCAGTTATTATTTTCTAGTTTTTAAGCTCCCTGAGGCAAAAATAGATTTAAAAATTTTTTTTCTTATAGGTAGTCCAGTGTCTTGTTCACAATAAGCATTAAAAAATGAAAACACACTATTGCTGTGTAAAGCTAGGGGTCTAGAGGCAGCATGCAGCTGCACAGGTAATAACTGTGGGTACAGAGACTGATGCTGCTTTATGGGAAGAATCTGTATTTACCAGCTGGTGTCTGGCTGCCTGTCTGTATATGGACGTTGCTGTGAAGAATTGTCTTGTCTGATGGCTATATGGCCACTGGCTACTGCAATAAAGACTCATTCTTATACACACAAAAAATGAAAACATATTAAATATTCTTTTAACTTCATTCTTAACTCATTGTTTTGCTTCAAAATTACTACAATACTTACGAACTTAGTACTATTTTTTTTAACAACTACTTTTGAACCAAAGTTTACTGAAATTCTTAGAATGCTTCTCATTCAGGTCCTTCTCATCTCTCCACTGTTCTTTTTATATCTAACAGATGGAAGTATTCTACTCCTAATAGCAACTCCCCTTGGCACTGGGGATTTGTTGGTGTTTACGGAAATGGGGGATATATTTTCACTTTATCAAAATCAAAATCTGAAACCAAAAACAAGTTCATTAAACTTCAACAGAACAACTGGATCACAAGAGGGACTCGAGTTATTTTTATTGATTTTACGTTATACAATGCTAATGTAAACCTGTTTTGCATCATCAGGTGAGTGACTCAAAACCTATTTGTTAAGAAATTTAAAAAGCATCCAGAGCCCTGGCCAGGTGGCTCAGTTGTTTGGAGCCATGGTCCCATATACCAGAAGGTTGCAGGTTTGATTCCCAGTCAGCATGTACAGGAAGCAGTCAATCAATGTATCTCTCTAAAAAAATAAAATAAAATAAATGAAAAGCATCCAGAACTCTTATTAGGGTTTCCAGTTTTTGCATGTCTGTACTGAGATTAAAATTATAAGCTTAAAATATAATGTCATTCTGCTAATAATGAAAAAGAAGGTAAAGTACCATCATATTATTTCATTATTTGAGAATATATTCAAGAACTTGGAGAATTACATACAATATGTTGGTTTTATATTACTAAAGGATATGTAATTTTATTGTCATCCTACAATTGCAGAGGTCTAACATTTAGTCTTGATGATTTCTTCTTCTATTCCAGTCATTCAAATCTGTTGATTTCCTTTCAGAATGAGCTTCCTTATTAAGCTATAAATTTTTCTCAAGAATGAGCAATTTTTATTTTAAACAATATATAACAGCACTCTGCATCCTAGAAATGATTAGAGTTTGTGGTGATTTGCAAAAATTGCCCCAAATCTTCACATCTTTGCTATGTAACTTTGCAAGTGCCCTCCCACCCAGAGCAGGGTGCACTGTCCCAGCCTTTGATGCTTAGACTCAATCATGGACTGTACAACCACAACACCCAGGGACCAGCTGCGAACCCAGGAACACCGCATCTCAAGCAGGGTGAATACGCGGACTCGGATGAGCTATAGACTCAATCATGTGATTTGTTTTGATCAATGGAATATTAGCAGATATGATACAAGCAGGAGCTTGAAATGAGTTTGTACACTAAAACTTGCTCTCTTGCCTGGCTGGGTAGGTCAGTTGGTTAGAGCCGTGGTCAGCAAACCGTGGCTCGCAAGCCACATGCGGCTCTTTGGCCCCTTCAGTGTGGCTCTTCCACAAAATACCATGTGTGGGCACGCACATACAGTGTGATTGAAACTTCGTGGCCCATGCGCAGAAGTCGGTATTTTGTGGAAGAGCCGGTATTTTGTGGAAAAGCCACACTGAAGGGGCCAAAGAGCCGCATGTGGCTCGTGAGCCGCGGTTTGCAGAGCCGCAGTTTGCCGACCACTGGGTTAGAGTGTTCTCCTGATATGCCAAGGTTGTGGGATGGGTTCCTAATCAGAGCACATATAAGAATCCACCAATCAATGCATAAATAAGAGGAACAACAAATCTATCTCTCTCTCTCTCTCTCTCCTCCTCCTCCTCCACCCTCCCTCCAAACAAACAAACAAACAAACAAAAAGTAATTTTAAAAAATGTAAAACTTGCTCTTCTGCATCTCTGCCATTGCATGAGAAGGACATGCCTGTGCTAACTTGTTACCCACAAAGAGGAAGATAGACATCCTCTCATGCAGAAAAAGAGGAAGAGGAATAAGAGGAGGAGGGGGAGAAGGAGGAGAGCCGACCAAAGAGAAAAAATTCTTTCCATTAGTCCAATTACCTTAGGTCAGTGGTCGGCAAACTCATTAGTCAACAGAGCCAAATATCAACAGTACAACGATTGAAATTTCTTTTGAGAGCCAAATCTTTTAAACTGAAACTATATAGGTAGGTACATTGTTATTAACTTAATTAGGGTATTCCTAAGGCTTAGGAAGAGCCACACTCAAGGGGCCAAAGAGCCACATGTGGCTCTCGAGCCGCAGTTTGCCGACCATGGCTAGGTCATCTGCCTAACCTGGACCATGCTCATTGGTTTAGGCCTGGGTTCTAGAATCAAACATTGGCAAAGTAAATAGGATTACCATGACTGGATCTGTCTGGGAATTGAATCCGTTTCCTCTAAGTCAGCGGTTCTCAACCTGGGGTCGAACGACTCTTTCACAGGGGTTGCCTAAGACCATCGGAAAACACATATATAATTAATATTGTTTTTGTGATTAATACTATGCTTTAATTATGTTCAATTTGTAACAATGAAAATACATCCTGCATATCAGATATTTACATTATGATTCATAACAGTAGTAAAATTACAGTTATGAAGTAGCAACGAAAATAATTTTATGGTTGGGGGTCACCACAACATGAGGAACTGTATTAAAGGGTTGCAGCATTAGGAAGGTTGAGAACCACTGCTCTAAGTGATCTGGGAATGGGTGAACCACTTTTGCCTCATGAGCCTTACAATTTTATTCCAAATGGAATAGGAATTAGTGTTTACTCTGATTAGGGGATTTTTCCCTTGTGCAACAGTTACAGTGAAACACAATCATGGGCTTTAAAATTTGTAAAAATTAATAAAACAAGTGAATTACCTTAAGCAGCCAATGGAGAGTATACCTATTATTTTAAAGTTCTTCTCTTTAAGGAATCAGAGTTGTTGGGTTTTTTAAAAAATATGTTTTTATTGATTTTTTTAGAGAGAGGAAGGGAGAGGAAGAGAGAAATAGAAACATCAATGAGAGAGTAACATCAATAGGCTGCCTCCTGCGGGACCACTACTGGGCATCGAGCCCACAACCTGGGCATGTGCCCTGACCAGGAATATAACCGGGCGACACTCAACCAACCAAGCCACACCAGCCAATCAAGGAATCAGAGCTTTTTATCAACATTATTCACCCTTCCTACTAGTCCTTATCAGGATAAAGTGAAGCATACAAATCACTTCTATGTCCTAAATAAGAGTAGAAACACTGGGGTAACTGGCGTAAAGGCATATGAAGAACTCTTTGTAATACTAGATTAAATCCAGATTTCCTTTCTCTAGGTTTTATGCTTATTCCTTGTTACCTTTTAAAATGTTATTTTTTTAAAAAACAGATTTTGAAACTTTTATCTCATAGTATATATAATCAGTAATTGTGAGTAAGTATGTTGCTTTCACTAAGACCTCATCTACTTGTTTTCCTTTCTATACACTGTATCTGGGAAAGTAAATGCGGTCCTTTTTCTCCCTTTTTGCTTCTCTATTTACACTTCAGATCAAAATATTGAGTTTCTTTCACTGTGCTCACTTATCCAACATTGCACACCTACTATGTGCAAAGTGAAACCAATAGTTCTCCTTCCCACTTGTTAACTGGTTGTTTTGTTTTTGTTCTTGTTTTGGCAGCATCTTATTCCAGTACCAATAAGATTTGCTAATATCTTTAGGTAAAAATAATAACTTTGTGACATGGTGATAGAGATGCTTGTTCCTTAAAGTACTGCCAATTCTTAATTATCTGAAATTGTGAAGAACATTAGAAGTACAGTGAACAACCTCAAAATCTTATTATATTTAGTGATGGAATTCATTTTAATACTTATATTTACATATAGATCTTCATATCTAACATCAGTGCCTAAAGTAAACATAACACTTGCTTTAGTAGAATATGTGATCTTGACGTTTAGAATATGTGATATGATAAGGTAAAGAAAGAGAGTGTATTTCCCTTCTCTGACATATTCAAGAATTACGTATTTTGGGGGGAGTCCTGACTAATAACAGTAACTAACGATATAGCATTTTCTTGAACATCATCTCATTCTCCTGTGGAGATAAATTAGTATTCTCAGTTATGAACAAACAATCTAAACGTAGCATAGAATGAATGTCTGGCTAAAATCACATCTCATTTTCTTATTTATCTTGGTCTTTGACCACTGGAAATATGCAAAGTACATAAAGAGTACAGTCATTAAAAAAATGTAAATCCAGTAGAAATTTTTCAAATTGAACCCGTGACCTCAAGAAAACATATTTTGTATAAAATAACTGGTTATCATTAAATTACACATCAGCACCAATTAGAAATTTCACATTGAATTACGTACTGAAATATAAATGCCTGAAATGCATACATCTAATTTTACAGGTTGGTGGCAGAATTCCCTGCAACTGGAGGAATACTTACTTCATGGCAGTTTTATTCAGTGAAACTCCTCATCTATGTTAGCTACTATGATTATTTTATTGCTTTCTGTGAAATCACATTTTTAATTTTGTTTACTCTCTTCCTAATACAAGAAGGCAAAAAAATGAAAGAATTTAAGTTTGCCTATTTCAAACGTATTTGGAACTGGCTAGAATTACTACTTTTGGTGGTAAGTATATAGTCACATGTATGAAGGAACTCACATATGAACCCATCAATAAGAGGTGCAAAAAGCAGAAATTTTTATTCATCAGAACTTATTTTAAAAGCTTCAAATATCAAATCATAAAATGAACTGTTATAGTACATACTAATGGTGTGCTTCCAAAAGGGAAAAGCCTTTTTTTTTTTCCTGGTTTGATTCTTGGGAGGACCAGGGTAAACCTAGAGGAATAGGTAATTCCATAGGTATCATGATTTAATGTGCACAATAGGTCTCACCTACCCCCACTCAAAAATCTATTCTTCACAATCACGTTGAAAATCATGGATCTTTTCTCTGTTGCCTAAATCTGCTTTCCTCCTCACACTGAATTTTGAAAGAATAGCTAAAAGACACAAAATACTGAAGGGGGAGGAGGTTTGAACGGCTAGAGGGTAGCTTGTGGGTACAGAGGACACCAGTATGGGGAAATAGTCCCTGAAAGAAACTCTGAAGACTGCCAGTCCTGGTCACTAGAACATAATAAAATAAACAGAGATGTAGGTAGGTAAGAGCGTGGTTTAGGAACAATGAACGAACACTTCTGGTGTATACAATCTGATCTTTCACCCCTATTGGCCAAGTTAATAGCTAAGCCTTGTTTCCCAAAACCAGATTGAAAGTTTATCAGAGTCAGAAAGTGTGCCATCTACCTTTCTAGTACCCCCAATAATGTTTAACATATGGCAGGCATAGTGTTACATGTTTAATGATTTGACTATGTCAGGCAAGGGAAATCAAAAGGAAATTTTCATGACAGTTATAAAGCTCTGACATCTAGTCCTGAAATCTTCTACAGAAGTTGTTAAAGGGTTCCAACGGGGCTTCTTTGTTTGAAACTGTAAAATATGGTGGAAATATAAAACCTTTAGGTATCATGTAGTTACATGGAGCAGAAATCCTTACAGCCTAGCCAGAACTATAGAAGCACTGTGTACATTTGTGTTTTAGGACTCCAGGAAACAAGCAGGCAGATAGAGTAGGATGGTCAGGTTGACCAATATTTTTCTACATTTATGATGATTAAACTGCTATAAATTAAGGCTTACTTCCCTGTACTAAAACCCTATGTTTTATCTCTCCCTCCCTTTTGTTGAACTTTTGGTGAACTTTTTCATGTGCTTCTTCATAGACTGCAGGAGATTTAGAGGTAGAAATAGCCTCTAATTTAACCCTTCTCTTTTTTCCCCATATAGCTGTGTTTTTTGACCATTTTCTTCAACTTATTCTGTAAAATACAAATTTTTCTCTTACTTGAACAGCTGTTTAAACGTACTGAAGAATATTCAGACTTCTATTTGCTCGCACACTGGCGCATTTTTTACAACAATATACTTGCTATTATCATCTTTTTTGCATGGATAAAGGTATTTATATTTTATTATATTCGATACAATAGAATAGATGTAATATTTTTATATTAGATATCAAAATGGGAACTTAAACTACAAAGCATGAGAAAACAAAAGGATATCCTTAACTAAAAGTAATTTTACAAGTAGTTTGGCCATGTAATGATTGCTGACACGTCCTTAAATACCCCTGACTATCATTAAGCACCTCTTTGAAATTAAAGCAGATTTCTTCTGAAGCTAATTTAACTTATTCTAAGTAATTATAATCTTTAATATCCTATTTCAATTAACTATGTTCTTTTTCAGATATTCAAATTCATAAGCTTTAATAACACAATGTCTCAGCTGTCATCAACCTTGTCCTGCTGTATCAAAGACATAGTAGGATTTGCCATCATGTTTTTTATAATACTCTTTGCTTATGCCCAGTTAGGATTTCTTGTTTTTGGATCACAGGTTGACGACTTTTCTACTTTTCAAAATTCCATGTAAGCTCTTCATATAAATGTAATTATATTTTCCAATTTATAACAAAAAAAATCACGGAAAGATCTATGTTAAGTAGTAACATAAGCTTTAATAACTTTAAACTTGGTTTTATATTTTCACTAACAGCTAAGTATGTCATACTCAAAGTATGGTTAGGCATTGAAAGGTCCAAATGGATGGTGATATCAGTTTTTTAAGAGTTACTAGGTAAAATTGGAAAAATAATTTTCATTTCTCACTAGAAGTGAAATTGGCTCCATGTCTCTGAGCAAAGGAAATCGTGTTTTCTTTAGAGGTCTCCATCTTTAGAATCCTTTTATTGATGTTGACCTGATTGCTCTTTGCTGCTCTGGTAAAGCTGTGTTTTAAAAATAGCTTTATACACATAAAGCAATCAGCAGGCAACAAACTTATAAAACTAATTAGAATCTCTAGAAAAGTATTCAGGCTTTCCTTTAACATTGAATAATTTTAATAAATTTACTCCACTTTTCAAGTAGGTAAAGCAAGCTGTCTGTATAAGTAAACTATGATATTCTAAAATATCAATTCTCAAAACATACTCTGTGGACTCTAGACCAAGATTGTCTGCGGGGAAATGGCCTCAGATATAAGTAAGATTGGGAAAATATGCAGTGGATAGTAATGGCTGTGAGAAAAACCCCAATAACTTAACTTTAGTTAAGAACATATTTGTCCATGACCCTTTTTGTTGATTTTGGGGACATCTGGTCTAAAGAAATGTCTTAGGTTGCCCTCTTTTCACCATCCACATATAAATAATTGAAGTACCAATGTTATAAAATGTAATAACATTTTTCTGAAATAAACCTGTACTAAATCAGTAGTGGGAAGAGTAGGGTAGAAACCAAGAGGATTTAACTCTACTTTTCCAATTCTGCCATTTGCTATTTAACATTTCTAGACCCTAATTTCTTTATCTGTAAATGAAGGGATTGATCTAAATCACTTCCAAAGGTCCTTCTCAACTTCAAACAATCTATAATTTAAGAAGTCTAATTAGCCCGATCAGTGTGGCTCAGTGGTTGAGCGTCAACCTATGAACCAGGAGATCAAGGTTTTATTCCCTGTGAGGGCACATGCCTGGGTTTTGGGCTTGATCACCAGTAGGGGGGCATGCAGGAGACAGCTGACTGATGATTCTCTCTCATCATTGATGTTTCTATCTCTCTCTCCCTCTCCCTTCATTTCTCTGAAATCAATAAAATATTACAAAAAAAATCTTTTTTTAAATGTCTAATTAGCTTATCCTGAGTAAAGAATATTTGCAGTTTCAACAACTTTTTGGTCATTTCCTAGGATATCAATTCAAATGTTACTTAAAATGTAGTTGTATTAGATATTGAATATAAATGTAGTAATTTACAGAACCTCAGAAATTTGTCTTACCTTGGTTGGTGGGAAAATTGGAGGTATAAGCCACAGAAAAAAGTAGAGAACTCTGGAATGGATTGAGGGTGTTTTTGTGCTTGGTAATGATGTCCTAGATTATTCAGATCAACCACCTCTTCAGGACAATTGAAAAAGCTGGAAAACATTGAAATTCTTTAGAACTAACAAAAAAGCGAGTAATAACTGGGCCACAATCTGAAGGCAAGAATCCAGAGAAGCCCAGCACCCAATGCTACTTTTGCCCTGAAGGGCTTTTTTTAAGTCAGTAAGAATTTTTTTTTATTGTGGTAAAATACACATAAATTTATCATCTTAACCATGTCTTGTAAGGTACAGTTCAGTGATATTAAGCATACTTATATTGTGCAACCATCACCACCACTCATCTCCGGAACCCTTTTTAATTTTGCAAAACTGAAACTCTATACCCAGTAAAAAAGAACTCTTCATCTCCCTGCTTATCCCAGACCCTGGCAACCACTGTTCTACTTTTTGTCCCTGTGATTTTGATTACTCTAGGCACCTAGAGAATCATACAGTATTTGTCCTTTTGTGACTGATTTATTCCACTTTAGCATAACAGTGTTGTAGAGTATGTCAGAATTTCCTTCCTTTTTTAGGCTGAATAATAGTCCATATATGTTTATACCATATTTTGCTCATCCATTTATCTGTCAGTGATTTGCCTCCATATTTTAATTATTGAGCACACGGCTGTACAAATATCTCCCTGAGGCTCTTTTACTAGTAATTCTTTTGGGTATATACCCATAGATAAAAGTGCTAGGTCATATAGTAATTCTATTTTGAATTTTTTGTTTGTTAATCCTCACCCAAGAATAGTTTTCCATTGATTTTTTAGGGAGAGTGGAAGAGAGGGAAAGACAGAGAGAAACATCGATGTGAGAGAAACACATTGATTGGTTGCCTCCTGCACGAGCCCCAACCAAGGCCTAGGCTGGGGAGGAGCCTGAAACCAAGGTACATGACCTTGATCAGAATCGAACCCGGGACCCTTTGGTCCACAGGCCAACGCTCTATCCACTGAGTAAAACCGGCTAGGGTATATTTTGAATTTTTTTAGGAACTGCCAAACTTTTCCACAGTGGCTATATTATTTGGCATCCCCACTAGCAGTGCACAAGGGTTTCAACTTCTCTACACCCTTGTCAACTTTTTATTTTCCAGTCTTTTTTTTTTAATAGCTATCCTAATGGGTATGAGATATTTCATTGTGGTTTTGATTTGCATTTCCCTAATTCGTGATAGTGAGCATCTTTTCATGTGCTTATGCATATGTTGGCTCACTTGATGGCCCCAAGGTCCCTTAGCTCTGCTTGCTTTTCTTCAATCTTTTTTTTTCCTGTTCCTCAGACTCGATAATAATCTTCAAATTCACTGATTTTTTTCCTTCTGCTTGTTCAAATCTGCTTTTGAATTCCTCTGGTGAAAAAAAATTTTTTTTGGTGAATTTTCATTTCAGTTATTGATCTTTAGCTCTATAATTTTTTAGTTTTTCTTTTTATTTATATTTCCATTTTATTCATATGTCCTTTTCTTTACTTTCTCCATGTCTTCTTAGTACTTTGAACATCTTTAAGATGATTGTTTTAAAGTCTTTGTCTAGCAGGCCTGCCATCTGATCTTTGTCAAAATTATTTCTATTGGTTTATTTCTTTCCTTTTAGTGGGCCTTATTGTATCTTTGTATGTCTTGTCGTTTTGTTGTTGTTGAAAACTGGACATTTGAATGTAATAATGTGGTAACTCTGTAAGTTTGATTCTTTCCCTTCCCCAGGGTTTGCTGGGTTTGTTGTTATTGCAGACTGTCTCCATACTAAGTATCAGCCTAAGATGTAAACTTAATGTTTTCTTAGGTCTTTTCTGAGCCTGTGTTTTCCTTAGGGCATGCATGGTGAATTTCTAATTTCCTCCATATTTGTAGTTGGTTTTGAATACCATCCTAGGCTATAGTATCTCCCAAAAGGGGAAAAAGAGAAAAATGAAGGGGGAGGAAGGGCACTAGCCCTTTAAATCCCAAGGACATTGCTTCAGCTGCGGGGAGAGGGAGCTTAGAACAAAGATGTGGAGAACACCTGCCTCTGTGTCTGCACCTCTGTGATCAGAGCAGCAATCAGAACACAAACCCCTGATGTCTGGAGAACAGGGTCCTTATTGCCCATCCTGGCTCCCACGAGCTGCGTGTAAACTATTCCAGGAATACATGCACAGCTGTATGCCATGGGATGGAGGTGGGAGATGGGTAGCTACCGCCAAACTAAAAACTGGAATTGATCAAAATTGTCTGAGCCTTTCCTTGGAAGTTGTGAGCCTTCAACAGACTCCAGCATTCCAAAATAATTATATCAGACCAGACAGCTGCCAATGTGATTGTTGTCTCGGTGAGGAGACAGATTCTGAGTTTTTCTTACCACCTTCCCAAAATCTCCCCCCTGAAGGCATTTTTGCTGATCTAGAAAAAAAAAAGTTGAGAAACTGTGTTTCTGACCACCTCTTCGGAAGGAGACAAAAGACAATGCCCAGGACCTGCATGTGTGTTTGTGTTAGGGGGTGGAGGGCAAAGGTGGATTTTCAGATAACCTCTTTACAAATCAAGCAGGAAGCCTAAAGTGCTCCAGCCTCAAGTTAAAAGTAAAACCCTTATAGTGACTTGAAGCCTGAGTTTAATCACCTAAGTGTCCAAGGAATCTCATATCTCAAACTTGAATTAAGATGTCCTGGGCTAGCCCTAGGTGGTTTGGCTCAGTGGATAGAGTGTCCATCTCCGGACTGAAGGGTCTCGGGTTCGATTCTGGTCAAGGACATATGCCCAGGTAGTAGACTTGATCCCCAGCAGGAGGCAGCCAATCGATGATTCTCTTTCATCACTGATGTTTCTATGTCTCTCTCCCTTCTCTCTGAAATCAATAAAAAAAAATGTGTGTGTGTGTTTTTAAAAAAGATCAAGTTGGAAATATTAAAACAGAACCTTTTATTCTCCTATCCCAAAAAGGAAAAATCATTTGATTTGTTTCGAAATTTTGGACTCTTTGCAATTTAGCATTTCTCTTTTTACTTTGTGTAGAAGAGCATTACAAACCAGTATTAAAAGCTGGATAAATACTTTGAGCATGACTTAATAAGGTTTTGGGTATTAGGAATGAAATTCCAGATAACTGAGTCCTAGGACTCCAAATAGTCGATTTCTTTGAACGCATTTTCTTTCTTCTTGGTAGCTAGCCCTAGGACACTTTATGTGATTGGCTAAAGCAACAAGTTACAAGAAGCGCTCTCCCTTTTGACTGACTGGCCAGTCATGCGAAGTATCTACATACTTTCAAAAATTCCTTCCCAGATTCCCCCTTAATATACAGAACTCACATAATTTATAACATACCCCCGATGTGTCTGGCAATGCCACTGCAAATTAATGAGAATAATAAGACCTCAGATTAAGAGATTCTAATTCTACCTCTACAGCTATGCTCATTCCAAGCCTTAATTTCTTAATTTTCCAACTTTAAAATTATGAAAATGAAGAATTAAAAAATATTTTCAATGCTATTTCACATCAAAACCAAGTTTTTATTGTTATTGGAGAGAATAAAATAAACCTCAGTACCATGTTTGAGACTTAGCAAGTGACTAATTATTGGCTCTTTATTTTCAAAGAAGAGCAAAAATTAAACATATCATTGATATCAGAAGACATTTAGGGCTCTTGGTTCTAGGTACAAGTTGAAAATCACTTGAACAAAGTGAAAGTATTCTAAGCTTTAGAAAGGCACAGGAATAGCTAAGGAGGCCATTGTGAAGATCAGTTGGTAAAAAGGTAGCTCAAGGTTCAAATCTTGCAGGTAAACGTTGGGTTGACATTAGTTAAATAAATTGAAGCCCAACATTTCCTGGACTACCTGTTCATCTATTGAGGTACCTCAAGTTTTGCCTTCAGGGGAATTTTCTACACCCAGTTTTATAGAACCCTGTGCTGTAACATAACTAAAGCCATACAGCATATGCCATACACAGCTAAATACTTTCCTAGACACATTGGTTACCCCCATCAGTTGTCATGCGTGTATAATGGGATATAATATTTTCTAATCTTTTTCTTTCTTCTCATCAAAGATTTGCACAGTTTCGAATTATTCTCGGGGATTTTAATTTTGCTGCTATTCAGCAAGAATATCGCATCTTGGGACCCATTTACTTCATCACCTTCATCTTTTTCATAGTCTTTGTCCTATTGGTAAGAATGACCATATATGTTTCCTTTTTTGCGTACATATTTTAGAGTGAAAAATGAACAACTTAGGAGAAATTGTAGTACCACTGGTTAGCTGTCAGAACACTTCACATTGACTAATGCATATATAAGTAACCACTCACATGCACTATTTTAAATTCCGTTTATTTTCCATAAACATGTCTGCCCAGGTCCACAAACTACACAATTTCTCTATTACTGACCATATGAGTTACTCTTAAAATTTAAATATAATTTTACAAACCCCAGCACTTGCCAAAATCACTAACATTTAAACTAAATTTTTATTGAAATAATTTATTATTTGAATATTTCTCTCCAGAACATGTTCTTGGCAATAATTAATTATACCTATTCGGAAGTGCAAGATGATTATTCATTAGGCAGAAGACCATATTTTAAACTTGGTGAAATGATTAAGAAGGTATGTCAAATTCTTTTCCTAATTAGAATTCTAAGACAAATCTTGTTCAGTTTATACGCTTGTAGTTTGAATAACACTTAAATCCAAAAGTGGGTTCTGGTTCTGGTGTGTGTTTTTGAGGGGAGTGTGTGCGTTTTTTTGGTTTGGCCCAGTGATAATCATTTTTGTATTATTTCACTACCAGGGCAGTGAAATAAACTCTCTGGCTTTTTTAAAAAGCGTGACCAAAATTATTTCAGAGTTTAATGTATCAAATAGTAATTGGGCTATTTACTAAATGCAAAGCACTGAATAAACGTCTCTCTCCAAAAGTTTTCCATTTAGATGCTGGCTAATTTCTATAAACAATCTAAACTCAGAACTCCATGTGCCTTACCTTCCTCACTTTCCTATTTCCATTAATGACAACACTCTTCTCAGGTACCCTAGGCTCTAACACCTTGGACTTATTTCCTTGTCGCTTATACGATCTGCTGCCAAGGCTTGTCTAGTTTTTGCTCATGTGTGTGGAACTCAAGGACACTCTTAATTCTGTCACCACTTTATCAGGGCCCTCAGTACTTTTCACCCAGGCTTTTGTATAGTAACATCTTACCTGTTCTAGCCTCTTTCCTGTGCCAGGCCAGCTCTGAGCATATCATTTCTCTGCTCAAAATTCTTCCGTTTCCCCAGGCCTATCAAAAAAAGTTCAAATTCTTATTATTCTTGTTGTTAACTCTCACCCAAGAATATTTTCCCATTGATTTTTAGAGAGAGTGAAAGGAATGGAGACACCGAGAAACATCGATGTGAGAGAGACATCGACTGGTTGCCTCCCACATGCGCCCTGACCTGGCAGGGATCGAGCCTGCAACCCAGGTATCTGCTCCTGACCAGAATCAAATCTGTGACGCTTCAGTCCACAGGCCGAAGTTCTAGCCGCTGAACCAAATGGGCCAGGGCTAAGAAAATAATATTCAAATGTTGATTTGAATATTAAATATTCAAATAAATTATTTCAAATTCTTTACCCAAACATTCAGGGCCCTTCTAAAGTCTCACAGCCCCAAACTATCTTTCTTTACAGTCATCTAACTATAGAATTTCTACCTCCTATGCCTCCATTTCCAGTATGGTAGGTCCCAGCCAATGTTGTAAGCACAGTGCTATTTACTATGCTTCCTCTCACTCTCTCCTCTGCTCATGTCATTCTCTGAACCCAAGTATATTCCCTGTGCTCTCTCACTGACATTCTATTTCCTCCAACAAAGGAATCTTCTCTGGCCTCTATTTCTTTTTAAAATATGTTTTTATTGATTTTTAGAGAGGGAGAGGGAGAGAAACATCGATGAGAAGCATCATTGATTGGCTGCCTCCTGCATGCCCCCCAATGGGGACCAAGCCCGCAACCTGGACACGTACTCTGACCGGGAAATGAATCATGACCTCTTGGTTCCTGGGTCAATGCTCAACCACTAAGCCACACAGGCCGGGCCTTCTCTGTCCTTTTGACACTACCTCACTTTGGATGGTAGCAACGTCATGTGTGTACAAACCATCTTGCCTACCTCTGCATAGCCACAGCTTTAACTAAAACACTTAACATGAAAAAGGGCCTAATAGGTGTAGGGTGGGTTAGTGGGATTTAAGCACCAATGAACTTCCTTGTGGTTTCATCATTTATCTTGATTATGTTGGTTCTATGCATTCAAGTGTTAACTTTTTTATTTTAATTTTTATATTTTATTGATTTGAGGAAGAGAAATATTGACCAGCTGCCTCCTACTGGGGATCAAGCCTGAAACCCAGGCAAGTGCCCTAACTGGGAACCAAACAGGCAATCTTTCTGTGCACAGGACGATGCCCAACTAACTGAGCCATACGGGCCACAGTGTGTTAACATCTTTAATGCAATAACTGTTAACAGTACTTTATTTTTATTGTTGACACTATTGCAGATGTTCTCCCTTCCTCCCCTCTTTGCCCACCTATCTCCCAGCCCCACTGTTGTCTGTGACCATGGGCTATGCATATATGTTGTTTGTTAAAGTACTTTTTAAAGGGTGGTTTGTTTTTTTTCAAGTGCAGGTCTGATGCCCACAGAACTTTTTCCTTTGCACCAGCAGGCAGAAACCATAGTGCTGACAAACTGAAAAGAAGGATAATCATAGCATTTGCCTCTACTTTTCTTTAGTGTAGCAATCCCTAGAGACAGGCATTCCATATTTCCTTTACCTGGACCAAAAATTAATACAGGATATATTTTTTATTTTTTATTATGTCCAGAGTTACAACAATGTGCTCAAAAAACTCAAACTAAAGAAACCTCAAGAGGCTGAAGACAATAAAAGGTAAGATGACTTTAAAATTTTAATTTACCATTTTAAATCTCTATATTGTATGAGAAACTTATGAGAGTAAGATTTTGATAGCAAAACCACCATCATCCAAAGTGCTGGCTCTATATGTTAATAAATCCAGTAGTGCTTCTGAGAGTGTCTTGAAACTCTAAGCTAATTTAAAAGAAATATAAGGTATGCCATACCACTAATAAAACTTAACAGAAGCTGGACAAGAGGGTGAAATTCCTCTATAAAGGTAGGAGACAATTTTAGTCTACATTTAATGCATTTATTTAGCTATTGAAATAAAAACATTTACACAAAACATTAAGAATACACTTACATTTATTGAGTCACTTTGTCATTAAAATGCTTTCCAAACCCACACTTCTGACAATGGGACATAAATACTTTTTTATAGTTAGAAATGTAATTCTCTGAGTAACTTCTTAATGACCACATTTTCCAAAAAGTCAGATATCAAAAAGAACAGAAATGCAATTCAGAACCTTTATATAAATCTGCTTGTATTTTATGCTGGCATTTCCCTATTTACTGACATGTGCCTCTAATTTTTCGTTCATATTTTCAGTAGGAAAAACAAAGATTTGGCTGAACAAGCCAGAAGAAAAGGCTTTGACGAAAATGTAAGATGTTAATTTTCTCATAAAGAAGTTATAACTTTATTAGAAGTATGCTTACAAAAATGTTCCAAGTTAGAACTGAAATGATTTCTTTTTTCAGAGCATTAGTTGCCACCTCCAAATATTTCTCCCAGAATCTATACCCTTGTTTAGGACAAATCATTTGGATTCCAGATGCTCCCTCTTTCTTATTGGTGCCCTCAGTCAGATACCCTGGTCCTACAGCTGTACTCTCACTGTGGGATAATCACACAGGGTTTAGTAAGTATACTCAATTGAGATGATTATATAAATTTTCTCTAGTAATCATTAATATATGATAAATCACTTTAATGATTTTTTATATTTCAGAACTATAACATATTCAATAAATGACTCAGTATATATACATGTATGTTTAAGAAATAATTATAAAGCACACAATATATGCAAGGAAAGAAAATGTAAGCCAAGGATTTTTATATCTAGCAAAACTGTAATTCAAGGCTCAAAGAGTTTTGAATGTGGAGGAACTCAGGTAATACTGTTGTATTCCTGAGGATTCTATAGGGATCAGCTTCTGCCAACCAAGAGATGATTGGAGAAATTTTGGAAAAAAGAAGGAGGGACAGAGAAGGAATAAGCAGAAAAAGCTGACTGATTGGTTCATATAGTAGTATAATAGTTGAAATTATCTTTTAGAGTTAACCAAGAAGAAAAGAAAAAACATTAGCATATTTAAGAGTACAATAGTAAATAAGATTGTTTTAATTATTTTAAAACTCCTTTATCACATTTTAACATCTCTGAAATCAAGATGTGCCTTATGGTTGATAGTGTATCATACGTTAATTGGCAGCATTTTTCATAAGTGGTACATAAAAAAAAGGTGTGTCTTACAGTAGACTCCACTTCTCATATACAAGGAAATATAGAAACATAATTTAAAATGTAATTGGGTAGTAGAGAGGAAGGAGATGAGGAGGAAGAAACTATAAGCTAATTTTCTTGTTAAACTTGTTTGATTCCTTGTGGAGGGAACCAAAGCAAGAAAGGGAGGTCTCAGGATGTATAAAAAGTTACATGACTAAAAACAAACCACTGAGCCCGGCCGGCGTGGCTCAGTGGTTGAGTGTCAATCTTTGAACCAGGAGGTTACGGTTTGATTCCTGGTCAGGGCACATGCCCAGGTTGTGGGCTCAATCCCCAGTGTGGGATCCCCAGTATGGGGCATGCAGGAGGCAGCTGATCAATGATCTCTCTCTCCCTCTCCCTTCCTCTCTGAAATCAACAAAAATATTTTAAAAACATGCACTGGAACAAAAGGGCAAAAGTACAAAACCAAAAAAGAGAACAGAAAATATAACACATGGTAAAAGACTTAAAATATAACCGTAAGACAATATGATATAATTGTGACCAAATATAGCAGACATATCAGTAATGGCAAAAAGTATAATCTACTTAAAAAGAAAAATATTTTCAGACTGAATCACAAAGCAATACCCAATTCTACACTATGTCCTAAAATACACACCTAAAATAAATTCAGAAAAGTTAAACATAAAAGCATGGGCTAAGGTATAATAGGAAAGGAAAAGATATCAGGGGACACAATCTAACTAAAGATAGAATTCAAGACAAAAAGCTCTGAATGAGATGAAGGGTACTTTATAAGGCTAAGATCAACTCTAATAGTTATGATTATCAATGCACCAAATAACATGTCATCAACTTCCATAAAAACTACTGGACTTATAAAAGGAGTAATAGGAACACACAAAAAATAGACAACACATCAAGAAAAATAAAAGGATTAAAAAAGACAGTATAATAAACAGGCAATCTTACAGTTATGTGTTAAATTCTGTACTCTCAGAAGATACATACTTTTCGAAAACCCATTCATTAAAACTGATCATATATTGGGCCACAAAGAAAATCTCAATAAATTCCAAAAAGTAGTTAATACAGAAAAAAATTCTTGCCCTCGCCTATGTGGCTCAGTTTGTTGAAATCTATAGTTTTCAAAATAGTATGTATTGGCATAAGGACAAATAGACTAATGATCAGAATTGAGAGCCCAGAAATCAACCAATCAATGTTTCACTCTCACATAGATGTTTCTCTCTCTCTCTTCCTCTCTCTCTAAAATCAATAAAAACATATTTTAAAAAGAAAAATATCTGAAAATGACATAAAAATATATTAATGAAATTGTAAAATAAAAAATTATTTAACCAAGAAAATTTTTAATTATTAAACAATTTTTAATCAAAGAGAAAATACAAAATGAAATTGCAGAAAACAAAATGATAAAAACACTATTTAACAGAATCTATAAGATAAAGGCAAATACCCTACCCAGAAGGAAAATTAGTAGCCTTAAATTTATCAATAAAAATCAAAGACAGAAAACATATTAATTTTAGCATGTGACTCAAAAAGTTAGAAAATAGACAACAAATAAGAAATAAAGATAAAAGCAGAACTGAGTTACAAACAACAATTAGTATACTAATAAATAAATAAAAAGGCTGGTTCTTTGAAAAGATCAGTGAAAAGAAATCACTAGACAACAAACGGAATAAGAGGGAGAAAGCATAAACATGCAAAGTAAAAAACTACAATGGGGGAAATAATCAAGAAACAAAAGAAAATTTTAAATATCATCCAAAATAAATTGAAGACAACACAAACAAATGGAAAGACATTCTGTGCTCATGGATTGGAAAAATTAATATTGTTAAAATGTCCATACCATATGAACCCATATACAGATTCAATGCAATCCCTATCAAAATTCCAATGGCACTTATCATAGAAATAGAACAAATTCTTAAATTTGTATGAAAGTATAAAAGACTGAATAGCCAAAACAATCTTGAGGAAGAACAAAGCTGGAGGAATCATGCTCCCTGATTTCAAACTATATTACAAAGCTATAGTTTTCAAAACAGAAAATATTTGCAAATCATATATCTGGTAAGGGGTTAATCTCCAAAATATATACAGAACTCATATAATTCAATAACAACAAAGTAGGCAGAAGACCTGCATAAACATTTTTCCATATAAAATATACTGAGAGTCGTCAACAGGTAATAATAAAGATGCTCACATAATCATCAGAAGATTACAAATCAAAACCACAGTGAGATTGCACCTCACACCTGTGAGAATGGCTATCATCAAAAAGACAAGAAATAACAAGTGTTGGCAAGGATTTGGAGAAAAGGGAACCCTTGTGTACCCCAGAGGGGCAATGTAAACTGCTGCAGTCACTATGGAAAACAATATGGAGCTTCCTCAAAAAATTAAAAATAGAACTACCATATGATTCAGCAATTCTACTTCTGGGAATTTATCTGAAGGAAAAAGAAGCACAAACTCAAAAAGATATCTGCACCCATGAATCCATTGCAGCATTATTTACAGTAGCCAATATATGGAAGTGTACATCAATGGAAAAATGGGTAAAAAAATGTGGTCTATATACACAATGGAATATTATTCAGCCATAAAAAAGAAGATCCTGCCATTTGTGACAACATGAATAGATAGCATTATGTTAAGTGAAATAAGTCAGATAAAGAGAAGTACTGCATTGTTTCACTTACATGTGGAATAATTTTTTAAAAATTCACAGATACAGCCCTAACCAGTTTGGCTCAGTGGATAGAGCGTCAGCCTGCGGACTCAAGGGTCCCAGGTTCAATCCCGGTCAAGGGCATGTACCTTGGTTGCGGGCACATCCCCAGTAGGGAGTGTGCAAGAGGCAGCTGATCGATGTTTCTCTCCCATCGATGTTTCTAACTCTCTATCCCTCTTCCTTCCTCTCTGTAAAAAATCAATAAAATATATTAAAATTAAAATAAAATAAAATAAAAATAAAAATCATCATTCTCCCCTTTAAAAAAAAAATTCACAGATACAGAGAACAGATTGGTGTTTGCCAGAGGTGGGTGTGGGGGATCAGCTAAATAGGTGAAGGTAGTCCAAAGGTACAAACTTCTAGTTTTAAAATAAGACATGGGGATATAATGTTCAGCAGGGTGACTATAGTTAATAATACTGTGTTGTATATTTGAAAGCTGCTAAGAGATCTTAAAAGTCCTTATCACAATAAAAAAATCTGTAACCGTATGTTGAGGGATGTTAACTAAACTTACTGTGATCATTTCACAATATGTACAGGGTGAAGCAAAATAGGTTTACCGTTGTGAGTACACAAAACAGTTTATTCTTTTTTCTTTTCTTTTTTTAATCCTCACCAAAGGACATGCTTTTATTAATTTTAGAGAGAGAGGAAAGGAGAGGGAAAGAGAAACATTGATGTGAGAGTGAAACATTGATCGGTTGCCTCCCACATATGCCCTGACCGGGGACGGAACCTGAAGCTTAGGTGTGTGCCCTGACCAGTAATCGACCCCACACTGGCCAGGGCTACAGAGTTTACTCTTGCATTATTTTTTTTTCATACAAACAACTGTAAACCTATTTTTGCCCCACCCTGATATATCAAATCATTATGTTGTACACCTGAAAAAAGTCACTAAGAGACTTTTGGTATAATTTTATGCAAATAACATTTGAAAAACTGAATGCAATGGATTTTTCTATAAATATCAAATTGATCAAAACTGAGCACAGAAGAGATTTTTTAAAGCCTAAACAAATCTGTACTGTAGAAGAAATCAAGTCATCAAAGAGCTACCTTCAAAAGAAATCAGACCCAGTTGGTTTCACAAGGGAATTTTACCAGATTTTTAAAAATTGATTTTTAGAGAGCAAAGGGAGAGAGAGAAACATCGATGTAAGAACGGAACATCATTGCCCAGCCGATGAGGCTCAGTAGTTGAGCATCGACCCATGAGCCAGGTCATAGGTAGATTCTCGGTCAGGGTACATGCCTGGGTTGCAGGCTCAATCCCCAGTAGAAGTCGTGTATTAGGCAACTAATCGATGATTCTCTCTCAACATTGATGGCTCTATCTCTCTCTCCCTCTGCTTTCCTCTCTGAAATCAATAAAAATGTATATTTTTAAAAAGAGCAGAACATCAATTGGCTGCCTCCCCCCGACCCTCACTGGGAATCAAGCCTGAAACCTGGGTATGTACTCTGACCAGGAATTGAACTGGCAAATTTTTGGTGCATGGGACAACGCTGAACCAACCAGGGTGTATTTTACCAGATTTTATACAGAAAAAGTAATTTCAAGCTATTTAAGTTGTTCCAGAGCAAATGGAAAAGTTCCAAATTATTTTTACAAAGTGATTATATAGTGATTCTAAAATCTGGCAAAGATCATACCAAAAATAAATAAGTAAGAAAGTATCACATAAATCTAGAAGCAAAAGTCCTAAATAACATATTAGCAAACAATCTAACAGAACAAAATTATATATCACTAGAGGCCTGGTGCACACATTCGTGCACCACTGGGGTCCCTTGGCCTGGCCTGCACCCTCTTGCAATCCAGGACCCCTCAGGGGATGTCAGAATCCGTGCACCAGGCCTCTAGTATGCATATAAGATCTTTGGTTAATCTCTTCTCACCCTCCCCCTTCCCCATTCCCTCTGAGATTCATCAGTCTGTTCCATGTTTCCATGCCTGTGCGTTGAGCATCTGCCCCCTGGTGGTCAGTGCGTGTCATAGCTACCGGTCCAACGGTCGAAAGGTCGCTTAGGCTTTTATATATACAGATGATTTTAACAGAATTTATTCTAAGATGGAAAGATGGTTCAAAATTGGGTAATAATTCATTCTATTAATAGACTCTAAAAGAAAAATTACATGATCATTTTCCATAGATGTTAGATATTTGATAAGATTCAACATTCAATCTTGAGGGGGAAATAAAGCAATATAGGAAGCGATGGATACTTCCTTGATATAATAAAAACATATTAATCACCCCTAATCTAGCACTTGCTTAATTGGGAGAAACACTGGACACATCAGAAACAAGACAAAGAGGTATTGGAGGGATCAGCCAAAACAATTAAGAGAAATAAACTAGAAGTATAAAAATTTCCTCTGTGATTCCTTTAAGTTTTCTAGGTATACAAATGAACTGAAAATTTATAACAAATTCCATAAACTAGTAGGAAAAATGATTCACATACATACAACCATGTTATATATATAAATATCAACTAGTTTGTTAAAAAAAATTTAATAGAAGACTCTATTTATAAAAACAACAATGTAGAAAATGCCTAAGAATTACTAAAAAGTGTTTAAAAACAAAATAAGGAAAAATTTTAAACATTCCTTAAAGACACAAAAATTCACTCAACAAAATGAAAATATATACTTACTAATGTATCAGTCAGGACCTAGTCAGGAAGATGGAAATCACATTATATGTTTCAAATAGAGAAAATTTACCACAGGGAATTTGGTTAAGGAAGTACTGGAAGACAGAAAAAGTAAAAACACTGAGGCAAAACATAAATAATCACTGTAGGATGATGCTACCACTCCAGAGTGAAGGTACAAAGGCGGGGTTATCAGAACCTACTATCATAGAGAAGGGCCCTGCATAGGTGCTCAGACCTCTAAGGGCGCCCCCAGCCCACCCTGAGGGAGTGTGATGAGTCTTGTTCTGGGTACGCCAAAAAATGCTAGTAGCAAGTCTGGGATGAGTTTCAAAGCCTGAGACACAGCATCACAGAGAATAGTATGAGGATTAAATTTTTAGTTGGGAGACATGAGCTGAGTAGTTGGCCCAGTTTATCCTATTGGCTGTTTAGTACACACATTTGAATTTCCATAAAACAACAGTAACTACTTCAAGCTTCCATCTAATAAGATGAAACTATCCTTTATACAAATAAAGGTACTCTTATCCTCTCCCCAAAAAGGGAGAAGCAAAGTCCCAATAGTAATTATATCCATCCTCTGAGTGACTTTAAGGCCTTTTTTATTCAAATCAAAATCCCTTAAAAATATGTTTAAACTACAAAGCTTATTTTGGGACATGTAAGTATTGAAAGCACCTGTCCACTCAAGAATTCCTAGGCTCCAAATATAGCCCTCTCTGCACTCTTTTTGTAGTTGCAACCAATTTCCTCTTGATAATTAGGATCAATCACCAAAGCCAGTTGAATCTTTGCCTAAAGCAAGAGGTTCTCAACCTGTGGGTCGCGACCCTTTGGGGGTCGAACAACCCTTTCACAGGGGTCGCCTAAGACCATCGGAAAACACATATATAATTACATACTGTTTTGTGATTAATCACTATGCTTTAATTATGTTCAATTTTTAACAATTAAAATACATCCTGCATATCAGATATTTACATGACGATTCATAACAGTAGCAAAATTACAGTTATGAAGTAGCAACGAAAATAATTTTATGGTTGGGGGTCACCACAACATGAGGAACTGTATTAAAGGGTCGCGGCATTAGGAAGGTTGAGAACCACTGGTAAAGGATCCCAAATGGACAGGTGGAAGGTTCAAATTCTTAAGTCAATTGTCCCTTGATGGAAGCATGCTGTTTCTGAGTTTGTTCCTTTGCACCTCCCCTGCCACAGGGTACTCATCAGTTAGGATCCAATCAGAAAAACAAAAACACACTAGGTAGTTCAAAAGGAGGTTTACTACAGAGAATTCATTTCTGAGCTTTTAGGATGACTATAAGAACTAATGTGGAACACCAAATTAATCCAGAAACAACTATAAAAGGCAGCTACCACTTACAGGGAAGAGGTGGGATGACCAAAACCTAGAAACTTGGAGGAAATGTCCCCATTGAGTTGCTGCTCTGCCTTTGATTTTCCTATGACTGTCAAGGAAGGCTTCATGGAAAAGAGTGATGGTTGAGATGGGTGTTTTGAAAGATGAGTCAAGTTTAGCAGGCATAATCTATTCAACCCATATTACTAATGTTTCCACATTATTATAGGCCTGGTCATTTAGATATAGTTATGGGGCCTACCACTTTTTAAACAACACATCAAAAGCATTTAGTAAATATGTCAAAATGTGGGTGCTGTAATGTGGCCAAAATAAAACTAGAAAGATTAAAAGCAATCCTTTCCTACTTCAAATACTATCTGGTAAGTTTCTCTAACCAGAACAGCACACATTTATCAGGTGAACAGTACATAAATGCAGGTGTCATCATCCTGAGGAAGGTAATCAAGAACCCTTATGCCCTAACTGGTTTGGCTCAGTGGATAGAGCGTCGGCCTGCGGACTGAAGGGTCCCAGGTTCCATTCTGGTCAAGGGCATGTACCTTGGTTGCGGGCACATCCCCAGTGGGAGGTGTGCAGGAGGCAGCTGATCGATGTTTCTAGCTCTCTATCCCTCTCCTTCCTCTCTATAAAAAAATCAATAAAATATATTAAAAAAAAAAAAAAGAACCCTTGTAACACGGATCCACTTTGCTACTTAGTGGTATTGCTGGAGCAGGGCAATATCATACTCATTTACTGACAAGTATTTGAGTCACATCTAAATGCACTTTCCTCTTTCCCTCTTTTTCTAGAGCTGTCCTTATTTTCCACAATGTACAAGGCAATTTTTCCAAAGTTTGGGAAAAGGTATTTGCACACTAAAGGAAAGTGGGGAGTAGTGAGGACTAAGCACAGGAAGGACTTCTTAGGATCAGAGAAGGATGTAGCAAAGAATTTGCTGGTACAAGGAACTAATTTGGGGGTATGTAGACAGATTGGAGTGTACAAATTGATGCAGTAATTATGAAGAGGGGATTGGGATGGTTAGGTAAAACTGCAGGAGTGTGGCTGAGAAGCAGCTGTGCAGGCAAAGAATACACACAGATATACTTTGAAGTATAGTTGCAAGAATAGAGGTACAAAAATATCTCAGGTTTGGCCAAGTGAAGAATGAAGAAAATCATGAAAAGAGTGAGCTGGAGATGCAGTGAGGAGGAGGCAATGAAATGAAAATAAGCTGATAATTTTAATTTTAAAATTCCCCAACTCAACCAACAGTTCTAACACCAGGTCCTCTGAAGTAACTGCTAATGCATAGTACTAAAAACTGCCAAGGCAAAAAGGCAGTGGGGCTCAAACCTCAACCCTGTGATCCTTGTAAAACAGACTTGAAATAGAGAAAAACTTAAATGATTGCAGACTAGGCTTTTCCTCTAACTTGACAGGAGATTCAAAGTGCAGAGCAGATGAAAAAATGGAAAGAGAGGCTTGAGGAAAAGTATTATTCTACAGAAATTCAAGATGACTACCAGCCTGTCACTCAACAAGAATTTAGAGAGTAAGTATTTGTTCTCACCAGGGTACGATGGGATTATCATGACATGGGGCCCCGTTGGGGACATGAGTTACACACTTTATTTTCCCGAACCCAAAACCTCTTCTGCTAAGATGTCCCTTATTTTTCCAATTGCTTTTATCCAATTTTAAAGTTAAACAGAAAGCACAAGCCTTCTCTTGTTTAAATGTAGGAGTGAGACCAACTGCTTTTTATCCTTGCTTCTCTAAAAAGGAACTGCCATTTATACTTGATATGTGTAGCAGATACTGTTCATTCTCCACACAGCTTTAGATTAGATGCATAACTGACCATACCAGGCATGTTTTAGTTCAAATAATCCCTTACCACTCAAAGCACTTTACAATAGGCACTAATAATCTGCTATCTCTTTTATGCACAAAAGTGTGTTACTGATTCATTCTCTACTTCCTTCTAAATTATCTCGTAGCCTCTTTTTATATGCTTTGGAGCTGGAGAAAGAATTACACTACATCAATTTAAAACTAAACCGAGTGATGAGAAAGGTTTCAGCTCTATCCTACTGAGACAAGTGGAGGTGAGAATCTGTGATGCAATCATTGTACATTTCTAACAAAGATTCATTTCTGTATTGAATTATTTCCTAAACTTGTCCCCATTTCCGATATGCTTTAAAAGCACTAAACCACCTATCATCAAACTATTGCCAGAGTCAATGATAATCATCAAATGATTTCTGGGACTTAAGTGCCCCTGGATGGGACCGACTGTACAATCATGTGTATTACAACATGCCTCCAAAGTATATATACACTGGTTCACACAGAGGACTTTATAAGGTTATTAAACTAGAGGCCCAGTGCACAAAAATTTGTGCACTCGGGGGTGGGAGGTCCCTCAGCCTGGCCTGTGCCCTCTCGCAGTCTGGGACCCCTCGGGGGATGACCACCTGCTGGCTTAGGCCTGCTCCCCGGGGGATTGGGCCTAAGATGGCAATCAGACATCCCTCTGGCAGCCCGGCAGCCCTCGGGGGATGTCCACTTGCCAGCGGGGAGCAGGCCTAAGCTGCAGTCGGACATCCTTAGCGCTGCTGAGGAGGCAGGAGAGGCTCCCACCACCACCGCTGTACTGGCAGCCGTCAGCCTGGCTTGTGGCTGAGCACTGACCACCAGAGGGCAGCTCCTGCATTGAGCGTCTGCCCCCTGGTGGTCAGTGTGTGTCATAGTGACCAGTCATTCCCAGTCTTTCTGCTGTTAGGGTCAGTTTGCATATTACCCTTTTACTATATAGGATAGAGGCCTGGTGCACGGGTGGGGGCCAGCTGGTTTGCCCTGAAGGGTATCCCGAATCAGGGTGGGGGTCCCGCTTGGGTGCCTGGCCAGCCTGGGTGAGGGGCAGATGGCTGTTTGCAGCTGGTCACACCCCCTTCAGGGTGGGGGTCCCCACTGGGGTGCCTGGCCAGCCTGGATGAGGGGCTGAGGGCTGTTTTCAGGCTGGCCAGCAACTAAAGCTCCCAGCCTCTCCTTTTTTTCTTTTTTTTATTCTGGGATTTATTTACCTTCTATAATTGGAATATTGTTGCCGTCACTGGTGCTCCCAGCTCTGAGGCCGCTGCCTGCTGAAAGCAGGTATCTGGGGTTTGTTTAGCTTTTATAATTGAAACATTGTTGCTTTTGGGCTCAGAGCCGGGCCGCGGCAGACGGGGAACCTTGACTTCCTCCATCACTGAAGCAAGCAAGCCTCCTGCTCGCTTCAGCTGTGTGGCTGCCGGCCGCCATCTTTGTTGGCAGTTAATTTGCATATCGCCCTGATTAGCCAATGGGAAGCGTAGCGGAGGTACGGTTAATTACCCTTTTTGTCTTTTATTAGATAGGAGGATTCTATGAATGTGAAGGGAAAAGTACAAAATAATGCTGCTTACAGTTCATGGTGCAGGTCTCTAATTAATAGCTCAGTAAGTAGGTAAAGATGATTTTACTTTTTTTTTTATGATGATTTTTCAATGTTCCACGGACTGTAAAAACCACTGGTGCTCTAATCATGTACCATGAACCAGATAATAAACGCATAGGACTCTGTAAAGCCATCACACAATGGCTCAAGTAAAATAATCTCTTATCTCCATTCTTCCAATTTGAAGTCTCCTATAAAAAGCTAAAGTGTTAAAGAATAAACTTTCTAACCACTTACAGAAATTTCACTAATACCTTCAAACTAGAAACTCATTTAAACGGTTTCTATAGCAACACCTAAAGTTTCCCAAAAGTGCTTCCTCAACTGCTTTAGAAAGCAAAATACACTTTAAAAAATAAAGAGCAAAGTAGGAGTATCAGGGTTATTAAAAGTCATGTTTGAAAAGTGTAAATGAAGGTACTCCCAAAGCCCTGTTTGGATGGTTGGAAAGTTATGTGTGGCTGGCATTTAGGAAACTCTTCTAATTTTTTTTTTCAAGTTACATAAACCCTCCTAGAAAAACCTTTTGTTCTCTTAGCCCAAGCAACAGCATTTGACCATAGTACTCAACTTCCACATTGCTGCTCAACAGTCCCTGGATTTTAAATCTGAATAAAGGACATTTTAAATCTACCCACATTCCTCAGGCCAAGCTCACCACATTTTCTTGATAATTCACTGCAACAAGAAATGCTTACTATTCTCTCTGCATCTTCTCCCTACATTCCCACAAGGGAATCAACAACATGGCCTTTCCCTATTTTACCACTTCCCAGAGCTGTAGCCAGCCAGATAGTTTACTAACCCTGTTGTCCCCCGATATGATACCGGGTTAGGGTAATTCAAAGCCTCAGAATATTAAGACAAGGGAACACTTGAGGTCTCTCTTTTTCACTTTTCAACATCTAGTGGGGGTGGAGGTGGGGAGAAGCAAACAACATTTGCAATGACTCAGAACATCAAAGTTCTTTTATTACAAAAGTCTATACAATGAAGTGCCAGACACAGCAATGCAATTATACGGGTAGTCATGTATATATCTATATATTGTTTATATATAGATATTCAGTTTTAACTTATACCAAAGTAAAACTATCACAAACTGCCTTATTCTACCACCTACAGCTCAACTATGACACACAATATTGTCACACAGCATTGGTGCTGCCATGCCACTTTTATCTATTCTATTCACAGCCAAACAATAACAGTGAATAACCAATATCATGAAGCAGCTGTTAATTTTAAAATGAAACCAGTCAGGCCACTGACTTATAAAAATATGGTACTCATATAGATTTAGCATTACAAAGAAGGAATATATTATTTAAAACATTTAAATAGTGCATATGGACATTTTTGCATGTGGTATATAAAATAAAACATTCATATAAAACAATATACAGTGCACATTAAATGTTTGGATATACTCCTGCCTGGAGAGTGATAGAAATTAACTAAATGCACACTGCATGATGGATTCAAATCAAAGTGATCTTTTGGCATTCTCAATTTCATTTTTCTAGGTATACATTATGAATGACCTAGCTGCATCAAAAGAAAGGACATGCAAAGGGCAGGATTTAGTGCTGTACTCCTTAACTACAGGTTCACTACCAATGAATATTCCCTCCCTGCAAAAAAGGCATTGCACACACAGGTGAAATATGAAGCACTAGAAATACTACTTATTATCAAGCTACTTCATGGGCTTACTATGCAATAGTGCCAGAAGACTGAGGTCCATGCTTCCCTCCTCTTATTAAAGGATGTTGCAAAAGTCCATTTTTGTATGGAACAAATTGTTAATATTAACTAGTTAAGAAAACCAAGCATGAGTCATTACATGCAAAACATGGGCACAATCAAAGTAAGACACTCATCATTCCAAAAAAGCACCGGAAAAAAATTGAACACTTAGATTGAGCCTGACCGGAATATGCTATTAATGACAGTTACATTGTTAACACAAAGTCACCATTCTGTGAAAATGATTAGCAGAATGATACCTCGTGAGTACCCAAAGAAAAAGCCATGCAAAGCCAAAGAAAACAAGATATGCTTAGAGTATATAACAAGGGGCACACCACTACATATCTTGTGACCAGCGCTTTAAACACCATGTGATTGAGCAAAAAGTGATCCCTTTAAAAGATGTTTTCTTTATGGATTTTGCTGATTAAGAGAAAAAAAGGATGCAACCTCCTGAAGGTACATGTAAAAATGCAGTGGTATAGCCCTTGTTAAGAACAGATTTACTTCAGGCATAATGATTCTTTTGCTAATTTCGGCCCATTTAATTGAACACACAAATCTGAGTACCATCCAAGTTCCTACATACTGACATGGCTCTTTACTCATATTATCTGGAGGTCAGTGGGGAGAAAAAATGGAGGATCTGATCCAGACAAATCACATCATCACCAGTTGATGAACAGTAGCTGAGAAAACAAATAGTAATTTAAGTCCCATAGGCAGCATGTGGTATGATTCAGTTCTGTGTGTTTTCACTATACGAATAAGCAAGGTCACTTTTTGGTCTAACCTCTCTTATCTTGACCCAGGAGCTGTGTGACCACTGAATTGCAAAATTTTGTTAACATACTACCTGTGAAAAAGTGTTACTTTGGGAATTAAACAGAAATGTGTTCCACAGTAGGACTTGAAATTTCAGTTGATTTTAGTTTTCGAAGAAAACATAGAACATGGAGCATATGTGCACATTTATATGCTTTTCTTTCAAATTTTCAGTCATTGTGTAAGAAAAAGGCAACCAAAGAATTCAATGTGAAGATTTTCCTCTTAATTTTCTTCCGTAATGAAAAAACAATGAAGTTGGTAGTAACAAAAAGCTTGTACTTCCAAAGTCCTTGAGGTTGAAAGGATAAAATACTAGTCTTTTCTAATAGGATGTATCTGTAGTACAAAACAATGAAGAAAACGGGATGTTTGTTAAAGGTAGAGAGAACAGTCTGTGGTTAATATGGAACATTGTGCTCCCTAGAGAGGGTCTACTTACCCTCCCCCATCATTTCTCTAGTGGCACCACAACCAAATTACAAAATGAGATTCTGAGTGCCTGACAAAAAGTACCAGCCAAGTACACACGATGATAGTTTTAGGGAATACAACTGATTTTATGATGTTTCAAGCATTTTTATATGGATTTTGAAGAATCTTGCTTGCTGATAAGAACTTCAAGAAGCCTAAGCTTGGCTTTAATTTTCTTGTACTCCCTGTACTCCTCAAGTACTGGAACACGATCCTCTTTCTGGGCATTCCTAGGGGAGAAAATAAAACGTGTAATATTCTAGAGATCATCTGGAAAACAAAGTCCCAGAGTTATCCAAATGTGAGACAATGTTAACAAATATAAATTCAAATAAAAAATTGCTCTGTAAGGAAAAAATATTATTGGATTAATTCCCCCCCCCCGCCCCGTCCCCAAAGAACATTCCTGAAATACTTCTATTTTTGATGGATTTTTTCTATTGATACATTAAATGATACTATACTTATCAATGATGATTGTAAATAACTAGAGGTAATCTTTTACTTTATTTTTTATAGGTAAAATTTTAATAAGACATACACTGCTAGACTCTGTCAGGTCTGTGAGTGTACATATTAAGTGCCAGAGGGCTATAATGAGTCATTTCAGACATTAACTCTGGCTTCAGTGAATTGAAATGTAAAAGCAAAACATCTCACTTATAGTAGCAAATAAGTAGTCTCCTAACTTTATATCCTATATAATAAAAGCCTAATATGTTAAGTGTCTGGTCACCTGTTCAACCAATCAAAGTGTAATATGCTAATGATATGCTAAGGCCACTCAACCACTCGCTATGATGTGCACTGACCACCAGGGAGCAGATGCTCTGACCAGTAGGTTAGCTTGTCCAGACACGCCCTGGAGCCCTCCCGTGACCCTTCCCTGGCTGGCCAACCTCCCTCGTCCCTCCCCAGCTCCAATCATGCACCGGTGGGGTCACTCGGCCTGGCCTGCGCCCTCTCGCATTCAGGGACCTCTTGGGGGATGTTAGAGAGTGGTTTCGGCTCCATCTCACAGGCCAGGCCAAGGGACACCACTGGTGCATGAATTTGTGCGCCTGGCCTCTAGTTATTAATGACCCAATACAATCTACTTTAATTACTAGGTAAAGCACTAGGTATAATAATTATAAGCAGAGTTTCTTCCAATAAGACAAAGAATGAAAAGGTACTTGGAAAATTCATTCTTGTACTTGAGATTTTTTTAAAACTATTTTTGCTAACCTATATAGATAACTCTCAAATTATTTAAAGTAAACACATTTTAGAATTTGTAATATACCCATTGGCTGGTAAGATCACCATTACATGGTAAGACTTTTCTGAGACCTGAGATAGCCCGCATTTCTGGCTACCATTTGAATTAGAATGTATTTTTCTTACTCAAAAAAAGAGTCTCACTGAGTCAACTGCACATTATGCAGTTAGATAAAGCCAACTGTCATATTGTATTATAGGAGCCACATGATTGCCACCCTGTGACAACCTTGGAAATGGGCAGCCTGGAATGAACAATGAAACCTAAGCAACAATGGTCTCAGTATAAGAATCCAAACCAATTGAAGATGCCACTCATGTTATGAGACCCTTGCTAATACATCTTGTTTCACAAACACTTCCAAAAGGGTGAGGGTGTGGTATAAAAGAACAAAAAATTGACACTCAACCAAGCCTATCTAGGACAACATTAGAATATTTTATCAGGTGTTTACTTCAGCTCTGACTTTAATATATTTTTATTGATTTCAGAGAGTAAGGGAGAGGGAGAATCATTGATCGGCTGCCTCCTGCATGACCCCCACTGGGAATCAAGCCCACAACCCGGGCCTGTGCCCTTGACTGGAATCGAACCCAGGACCCACCACAGGCTGACGCTCCATCCTCTGAGCCAAACCAGCTAGGGCAGCTCTGACATTTTCTTGCCATTAATGTATAAAAAAATGTTTTCAGGGCTTCAATGTATAAAAAAATGTTTCTTACTTTTATTGTCAATGCTAATATCCTTATATGCACAATTTATGTCTGATCCTCTTTATTTAACATGTGAGCACTTGTGAGTTTAAAAAGGCTCAATTTTGTGATGCTCAACAAACCTTCCATTTTGTTGGTAAAATGCTTCTTCAAATTCCCGTAATGTTTTACGTAGTTTCTTTTTTTCAGCTCTGGCTTTCCAAAGTTGTTCCAGTAATTCAGGCCTAAAATTGAAATAGGAAGAAAACATTACTGAAAGGGCACTGTTGATTCATTATGTTCTCAACAGTGGTTTGAACCCTTGCTCCACCCCAGACCAACTAAATCAGAATAGTTGCTAGTAGGGCTCTGCAGCAATACTTAAAAAAAAAAATCCTGCCCTTTCTTCCCTTTTAGCGCTCGCTAGCAATAGCCCGTGCTCCACTTTCTCCTGCTGCCGCCCAGCTCCTGGGTCAGCCCATACCATGGGCTTTGGAGACCTGAAAAGCCCTTCCGGCCTCCAGGTGCTCAACAACTACCAGGAGGACAAGAGCTAAATCAAGGGGTGTGTACCATCACAAGCAGGCGTGGCAGTATTTGAAGCAGTCTCCAGCCCAACACCTGCCAACCTGTACCATGCCCCTCATTGGTACAATCACATCAAGTCTTACGAAAAGGAGAAGGCCAGCCTGCCTGGAGTGAAGAAAGCTTTGGACAGGGATGGACCTGCTAATGTGGAAGACACCACAGGAAGTGGAGCTACTGATAGTAAAGACAATGACAGTGACATTGATCTCTTTGGACCTGATGAGGAGGAGGAAAGCAAAGAAGCAAAGAGGCTAAGAGAAGAACACCTTGCACAGTATGAGTCAAAGAAAGCCAAAAAACCTGCACTTGTTGCCAAGTCTTCCATCTTATTAGATGTGAAACCTTGGGATGATGAGACAGATATGGCAAATTAGAGGAGTGTGTCAGGAGCATCCAAGTAGACGGCTTGATCTGGGGCTCTTCTAAACTGGTTCCAGTGGGGTATGGAATTAAAAAACTTCAAATACAGTGTGTAGTGCAGTGATGGCGAACCTTTTGAGCTCGGCGTGTCAGCATTTTGAAAAACCCTAACTTAACTCTGGTGCCGTGTCACATATAGAAATTTTTTGATATTTGCAACCATAGTAAAACAAAGACTTATAGTTTTGATATTTATTTTATATATTTAAATGCCATTTAACAAAGAAAAATCAACCAAAAAAATGAGTTCGCATGTCACCTCTGACACACGTGTCATAGGTTCGCCATCACTGGTGTAGTGGAAGATGATAAAATTGGAACAGACATGCTAGAGAAGCAGATCACTGCTTTTGAGGACTATGTGCAGTCCATGGACATGGCTGCTTTCAACAAGATCTAAAATCCATCCTGAATCAGTGCCCTTTAAATAAAAGCTTGAAAGATTAAAAAAAAAAAAAAAAATCTTCCCAGGTGATCCTAAAGTGAAGCCAGGGCTAAGAACCAAAGTCAGACACCATATCAGGTAAGAAGGTGACAGAGAACTTAACAAATAACTCCCAGCTGTTTCTGGCACTTTGTTAGAAAGCAAATATAGAATTTTAGTTTTTAAATTTTTCAACACACTAATATTTAATTTAAAAATTGTTAACTGGACAACATGTATTTGTAAATCACATTTTTTTAAAAAGGATGTATCTCTTAAGTACTGTATTAATTCCTGCCGAGTGCTCAATTATTTAACATTACATTTCTTGTCATATTAAGTTTTATTACACAAATAGGCTAAAATCACAAACTAGCCAACATACATAGATGCTGCTCGAGTACTTGACAATCGGAGATCCAGAGCCAGTTTTTCTTGATTTTCCTCCACATCAGATTCTGAGGTTTCTAGTGAAGACTGTGCCTGTACAGCAGTTTGCAATATATCAGTTAACTCAGAGGACAGACTAACACCTTCTTCTTCTTCTTCCTAAAAAGATAGTCAAAAACAAAGAATCAAACGGGCATAACTTTCAACTTTTCTTTTAGAAAAGAGATCAGAGATTAATTCTTTTAAGGATTACCTTGATTTCTTCAAAAAAATGTGCAGTTTCTCCTTCTATGATTGGCTGTAACATCTGACCCCTTCGCTTGGTGGATGGAGATCCCTGCAACAATTAACATACAAATGATTAAATTTTAATTATTTATTCAATGAGGCTTCACTTCAATAATATTCAACTTTATTTTCAAAATCCTAATCATTTATGCTATTAATTATTTAGGAATTCCTTAGTAAAAAAAATGTTCTTGCTTACATGTATTTTCTAGTTGTGTGTACATAAAAGTGATAAATTATATTTTATGTACAAATAATTCTAGCCTTAGCCGGTTAGCTCCAGTCAAGGGCACATACCTTGGTTGCAGTCTCCTCCCCCGTCAGTGCCCTGGTCAGGGCGCCTGTGGGAGGCAACCAATCTATGTATTTCTTTCTCATCGATATTTCTGTCTTTCCCTCTCTCTTCCACTCTCTCTCAAAATCAATGGAAAAATATTCTCGGGTGAGGATTAAAACAAACAAACAAATAAATACTTCTAAAAGGGCTCATTCAGTAAATATTTAAGAAATTCTAAATAAAAGAATGACAATTTAATTGGAAAAGAATTTTCTTTTTAAGAATAGTTGTCAACCATTTTGGTCTGAGGAACACTTCATACCTTTTTTAAAAAGTAACAGCTTTAGTCCTAGCCCGTATGTCCCAGTGCCTAGAACAGGGGTCCTCATGCAAATACAAATATTGTATTTGTTCCTGTTTTGTTTTTTTACTTCAAAATAAGATATGTGCAGTGTGCATAGGAATTTGTTCATAGTTTTTTTTTAAACTATAGTCTGGCCCTCCAACGGTCTGAGGGGACAGTGAACTGGCCCCCTGTTTAAAAAGTTTGAGGACCCCTGGCCTAGAGCATTGGCCTGCGGACTGAAGGGGCTCAGGTTTGATTCCAGTCAAGGGCATGTACTCGGTCGCAGGCTCGATCCCCAGAGCATGCAGAAGGCAACCAATGGGTGTGTGTCTTATATCAATGTTTCTCTCTTCCCTTCCCCCCAACTTAGACTCTCTCTAAACCAATGGAAAAAATATTATCTTCGGGTGAGGATTAACAACAACAACAAAAAACATTAAAAAGTAACAGCTTCAGCGAAGCCAGAGTAAACCAGGAGGTCATGGTTCCAGGTTTCAGGCTTAATCTCCAGTGGGGTGTGTGCAGGGGACAGCCAATCAATGATTCTCTCTCATCATTGATGTTTCAATCTCTCCCTCTCCCTTTTTCTCTCAAATCAATATTTTTTTGTAAAAAAGTAACAGCTTCATTGAGATATGTCACATACCATAAAATTCACTTTTTTTAGTGAGTTTTAATATACTGAATTCACAAGTTATACAACCATCACCACTAGAACATTTCATCACAACCCTCACCCCCCAAAATCGTATACTCATCAGCTGTTATTCAGGTGCCCTCTACCCCCAACCCTTGGCAAACACTAATCTTTCTGTACCTATGGGCTGGCCTATTCTAGATATTTCATATAAATGGCATCATACAATATGTGGCCTTTCGTGTTTGGCTTCTTTCATTTTGCATAAATATTTTCAAGGTTCATCCATGTTGTATTATGTATGAGTACTTCATTCCTTTTTATGGCTGAATAATATTCCGCTAGTTGGATACACTTATTTTTAAATAAGGATATGTTATTGACTTTAGAGACGAAGGGGAAGAGAGAGACAAAGAGAGAAACATCAACTGGTTGCCTCCCATCCACGGCCCAACTAGGGATAGAACACACAATTTAGGTATGTACCCTGACCGAAAATAAAACTGGCAACTTTTTGCTGCACAGGACTAGTACACTCCAGCCAACTAAGCAACCAGTCAGGGCGATACAGTACTTTTGTTTATTCATCTCTCACTGGAAAATTTGAGTTGTATTAAATAAACTTTTATGGCCCTGGTTGGTGTGGCTCAGTTGGTTGGAATATCATCCCATAGACAAAAAGGTGGCAAGTTCAATTTCCAGTCAAGGCACATACCCAGGTTTCAGGTTCAATCCCCAGTTGGGGCTCCTATAGAAGGCAACTGATCGAAGCTTCTTAATCTCTCTCTCTCTCTTTAAAAAAAAAAAAAAATCAGTAATGATTAAATTAACTTTTATATACAAAGAATATAAATTGTACAGGCTTTTTTCCCCTTGTTCAAAGAAAGCCGACTCTATCTAAATAAAAGTGTTGAGATGACCAACTTGGAAAAAAAAACAGTCAATTCAGAATAGAATCAGGGCCACCTGGCCAGTGTGCTCAGTGGTTAGTCATCCCGATATGCCAAAGTTAAGGGTTCAATCTCTGGTCAGGGCACAAACAAGAAGTAATCAATGAATGCATAAATAAATGGAACAACAAATTGATGTTTATGTCTCTCTTCCCCTTCCCTCTAAGTATAAAAAAAATTTTAAATTAAAAAAGAATCAGTTTCTATGAAGGCTAAGTAAAAAGTGCTCAGAAGGCCAATGTGAACTTTCTAATGAGTAGTCAGGTGGTGAGAGCCTGAACGTTTCGAAACCCCCCATGAAAGTGGCTACCACCATAAAAATGGCCTGCAAGCCTAAGCAAACCATAAGCTCTAGTAAATTAATTCCTATGAGAGGATGCAAAATGGGCTATATGCTGTTTTCTACTTGAGCCTGAGAGAAATCTAAAGTCATACAATTTAATGGTTAATTTGGGGATATAGCACTTAATTTATACATTAGTATTAGAGTTAGAATTTTCTAAAATTGTACACGAATATGAATAAGCATTATTTTAACAAACTTTTTCGTTTAAAAAGATAAACTTGAAAAAAATCAGTTGATATTGTGCAAATAAAAATACATAATCATGATGGACATCACAAAACTAATGTAATTTCAAAGACATGAATTTAAATGGAAAAAAGCTAGGTAAGAGTTTGAAATAATTCCACAAAGTAGATGACCCTGGCATATTGTTCCTGAGCCTCAGTTTCATCATCTGTGAAATGAGGCTATGAGGCTATCTTCTGTTACCTGTTGAAACCTATCAGGATGTAATGACATAATCATACAGAAAAATGCTTTACAAAAATGACTACTAGTAGAGATAATAGCAGGCACTTATTAATTTCCTATTATTTTTTAAAGCAGTAACCACCTTACAATATACAATTCATGCCACCAAGTCTATGTCTTTCTCCCACATACTACCATAATTTTTTTAAGAGGAGGTCTTGGCAAAATTAACTAGATAAATTTTTGCATGTTTTACTTACAAGGATAGGAGTGATGCTAGCTCTTGTCAACATCTGTTTTACAAGTCTGTATCTATCATAGAGAGGTTTAACAATGTGCCTTTCTTCCCTGGTCACCTGAAGCAAAAACAATGGAAATTATCTGGTCATAAGAAATCTAAAATGTCCAAAATATTAAGCAATCTGACTTTCCCCCCAATTTTTAGAAGTTGTTTTAACCCTTTTGCACTCCGCTGTCCCCTCTCAGGGGACATCGGAATTCTAGCATATCACTCGGATGTCCCCTCTCAGGGGACATTGCAGTTTATTAGTGATTACGGGGAATTGAGTTATTTCAACGCAACTTTTTGAGACATGCATGTTTCCCTGAAGTTTTATCTTGAAATGGCACAAGAAATTAAATCAAAATATCGTAAAATTACTAAGATATATACATATACATATATTACTAAGATATATACAAGAAATGTCAGCGGGTTTTGTGTCGGATTAAACAATAAACTGCATATTCCCGATGTGGGACAAAGAAAACGGGACTGCATTGTGTGTTCTAACAGGAAAACACCTGGTGGCAGGCGTCAAACCACTTATTACTGTCAAACATGCACTAATCAGCCTGCAATGCATATTGGGGAGTGTTACAAAACTTACCATACTGTACAAAATTATAAACAATAAAATATTGTTTTTTTTGCAAATATACATTCCTCGATGTCACCCAATTCATATAAGTCCAATATCATTATAATACGTTACTTGGTTCCAAAATTATACTAAATAATACGAGGGTCTGTAAATGCACGTTTCCGCCGCAAAGTAGCGTCGAGTAGCTGGTAGCCAATGTCCAGAATGGTTCGGAGTGCAAAGGGTTAAATAAGTAGTCAATTTTCCAAATGGAAGAAACAATGCTCTATAATATGCTCTATAACAATGCTCTATAATATGCTCTATAACAATGCTCTGAAGATGTGGGCCACAAATGTGATCCTCTTTTTTAAGCAAGAGCGACATTACCGGCCTTCCATGTTGACTTTCATAGTAAAGAAGACTTTTCTGGAGAGAAGTTTTCTCTTCTACCAAATGAAGTTTTCTCTTCTACCAAATGATCTTTTGTCATTTTCTAGGAAAAAAACAAAACAAAACACTCCCATTGGCACCATCATTACTGTCCGGTGAAAGGGCAGCCCATCACCACTCTAACCGAGGCTAATAAGAATACATCTTTGCTTGTGAATTTATAAGCAACATTTCTCAGTCACCTGCAGAATCTGGTATTCTGATATTTAGGTACCAGTCTTCTTTGGTGGTTTAATTTATATTTTATCTGAATAAGTTATGAATACCAGCTTAGTGGCCTTACGTAAATTATTTAACCTCTTTTTGTTCAATATCTTAATCTATAAAAGGGGAAACTTCAACGGTCTCATAAGGCTCTAATGAGTTAGTATATGTTGTAAAGGCATACAATAAGCACACATAAATGCCTATTAATTTATTTATATTTACATAGTTTTATTGATATTTAACTACATACAGGTCTTATAATCTAGTATTTCTCCTAAAAACAAAATCTGGAAGCAGTATAGTGGAAAGAATGTGAATAAAAACAATGTCAATTTGTGACCTTAGACCTTATAACCTCAGTATCTCTTCATCTGGAACTTTCTTTTCACTATAATCCTCTTGTCATAACTTTTAGTACTCTAAATTATACTAGAGTAGGGAAGACACCCCAAATTTATTTGCCTATAGAACCTCCCAGCTTTGTTCCAAAGGACCTTTTAACATATCAGCAAACCACTGTTCCACAGACTACCCTTCAACACTACACCAAATAAACTCTCTACTTAATCCCAGGAATAGATAATACTATCTATCCCAGTGGTTCTCAACCTTCCTAATGCCGCGACCCTTTAATACAGTTCCTCATGTTGTGGTGACCCCCAACCATAAAATTATTTTTGTTGCTACTTCATAACTGTAATTTTGCTACTGTTATGAATCATAATGTAAATATCTGATATACAGGATGTATTTTCATTGTTACAAATTGAACATAATTAAAGCATAATGATTAATCACAAAAACAGTAATTATCTATGTGTTTTCCGATGGTCTTAGGCGACCCCTGTGAAAGGGTCGTTCGACCCCCACAAAGGGGTCGCGACCCACAGGTTGAGAACCACTGATCTATCCTGTTTCTCACCAGAGTGAAATTAGAGGTTTAAAAAAAAAATCACTGGATATCTTCCTCTAACAAATGTCACTTGAGGTTATATACATTTAGTAGAGTCCAGCTGGGTAAAGACCAGCAGTTCTCAACCTGTGGGTCGCGACCCCTTTGGCGGCCGAACGACCCTTTCACAGGGGTCGCCTAAGACCATCCTGCATATCAGATATTTACATTACGATTCATAACAGTAGCAACATTACAGTTATGAAATAGCAACGAAAATAATTTTATGGTTGGGTCACAACATGAGGAACTGTATTTAAAGGGCCAGAAGGTTGAGAACCACTGGTATAGACTCTATAATAATATGAACAATGTAATTTCAACCTCAAGCCTGATTCTTAAACCTAGGATAATGAATGTGAAAAGCTAATCCAATCAAAATAACTTAAAGGGAGGAGGTTGGTCTAACACAAGATCAAAAAACAAAAGGTGGAGAAAAGGAGCAATTAGAATTTCTAACCCAGCTCTGTTCAAAGGAGAGCAACTCCAATACTTAGATAATGAGAGAGGTATAACTCTTTTGTTGAGAGAGCATGGACAAAAGTTTACTTGGGACCATCTATCTACGTCTGTACTTTCCCAGCAATTCTCGAGATAAATGATTTGGGTTGCCAAGTGCTTTGACCAGGACTGCCTGAGGCATTGGCTTAGTGAATAATGGTTCGTTTCAAAAAATTCATTCACTTAATCCTTATAATAACCATATTGTTAGTATTTTAATGGGCATCATCATATCCATGTAAGTCATAGAGCTATCTAAGACCTATGCACATACTATAATCAGTCAGGGCCAAGCATAAAAATTCAATACATATAACTGTTAAGATACAATGCCAGAATTCAAACTAACATTGTTGCATGCTCTTTATTCATCTTACCAACTGCCTCCCATATAAACAAACAGATCCCTAAATGATCGGGCACTTTTGGTGTGCTGATAAAAACATGTATCTATATCTGCAAACTTGGGGAGCAGACTCTGGCCAATCAGACTACCTAGACATTTCTATGCCACTGTGGTAATTACTTTATTTTAGGGACTCTAGGCTAGTCTGGGCAAAACCATAGCTCAAAATTACTTTGATATCTTCTGGAAGACACCTCTCAACACGTTTTTCCTTCAGTCTTTTCAGAATAAGTTCCAGTGTTGCTTCCTTAGATGGCTTCTTCTCCTTATGAATGACCCTGGATTCATCTTCATTCTCTTCATCCTCATGGTCTAGAGAAGAGCCAAAGCTTTTTGGAAGAGTGTTACTACGTGGACGTGTCTGAGGTAACAATTCTCCATCAGAGCTTCTGTGTTTTGCGTCTACATTTCAGAACCAAGAAGATAAATCAGTGACTTTAACTAAAATGCAACTAAGTCAAAAGAGTAAGCAGCAAACAAGATATAAAAGAGGAAAGTATACATTAGCAGCTCTCAGGCTCAGATATTTCAAGATTACATGAAATGTTTAAATTATATATAGCAACCAATATTCATAGACATTGTAAGATGCTCTTACTATAATGTAAGATGCTCTGATAAGCATTGGAAAAACAGACATGTCCCTATTTTCATGTAGTATATAATTCGGGAAGTAAAAACAAAAACCTAGTAATCAAATTCATAAACCAAATTTCAGAGTGCTAAGTGCTATAAAGAAGACAAGATAGGATGGTTTCACAGTGCTGAAAGGAACAGAGCAGTGATTGTGGAAGAGCAGCTACATTAGATGGGAATGACAATGAAGGCCTTTCTGAGATAGTGACATCCTCGTTGAACGTGGAATAAGAAGATAAACTAGTATAAAAGATTTAGGGGAAGAACATTCCTCCCCAATTGAGGCAATAGCCTACAGTGCATAGGCCCTAAAATGTGCCATGTGTAAGGAACAGAAAATGAGAAAAGAAAGTGACAAAATGAGCTAAGGGCAGAGTATGCAAGGCTTTGAAATCCATGGCAAGAAATCTGGACTTTATTCTAAGTGGGAAAGGAAGCCTAATGAAGGGCTTTGGACAAGATTAGTAACAGTTCTTGAAAAGATAATTCTGGCTGCTATGAAGAGAATGGACTATAGGACAACAAGAGTGGAAAAAATTTTAAAAATTACTTGGAAACCAATTTTTCTTGTTTAATGTCAATATGGTTGGAAATTGGCATTAAACAAGGAAATGCTTAACAGACTTGTAGGAAACAATTCTAAAGAAGAGATATGAGAACGACAAAAATGTAAACTCAATGACAATAGGGACACTATCGTGTTCACTGCTATAACCTCATGTCTACAAGTACAAGTACTTTATACCTAAAGATACTAAAAATTTGGTTGAATTCAAATGAATACACTAAAACATGATAGTCCAGATTATAAACCCCGACTGGGTACAGAAAAATTTTTTAAGTATTAACAAGTGGAACAACAAATCAATGTCTTTGTCTCTCTCTCCCCACTTCTTCTCCCCTCTCTAAAATGAATAAATGAAAAAAAAATTTTAAAAACATGCTCACTAAACATACAAAGTAATTATATCTTAGCAACTGCTGTTCTGGATTAACAGTAACACAACACCTAGTTTGGATTCAAGAAGGCTTATTATTTAGTTTTTGTAGTAAAAACAGTTTATTATGATTAGATATTCTTAGTCTAAGATGAAATACCAAACACCAAAACTGCTTAATATTTGAGATATATTTCAGATAAACTTTATAATATCACCTATGAATATACAATCAAGGGCACCTTTCCAAAGAACACTACTAATCAAAACACAGGAAGACATTTGGAAGAACTGTAATAGTGCCACAACTGACCATAACTAATAAGAAAACTTCTACTTTGGTGAACAGTGTCCAAGATTTAAAATTATCAAAATTATAACTATAATTCTCATACACATTATAAAGAATATTTTTAAAATGAAAATATATTACAAAAGTGGCACATTTTATACCTTTAATTTGCTTCCGCAGTTTGGTAAGCTCTGTCATCCATTTTAATACCTTTGGGTTAGCTGCAATATCACTGTAAGAAGGCTGGAAAATAAAGAAACAGAATCACTGACACTTTTGTGGTAAAAAATAGTTACATTAATTTATGCCTAAGTAATATTTTATAGTTTCCACAGCAGAGATTTCATTTCCAACTTACCTTATTTTAAGTAGATATGAAAGCTCTCAGAGCAGTATTTAGCAACTGGCAGGAGCCAGATTTGAATATGGGTCTTCTTTCCACTTCACGTTCTGATTATTAAATTATTAAATTTATTAAACTCTCTCTTTCTCCACCTCCTACCCTTGGTACTTGTGGTTTTGGAGGGAGAACACAAGTAATATTAATGTCATTTGTCAATGTAAAGCAGTGGTTCTCAACCTTCCTAATGCCGCGACCCTTTAATACAGTTTCTCATGTTGTGGTGACCCCCAACCATAAAATTATTTTATTGCTACTTCATAACTGTAATTTTGCTACTGTTATAAATCGTAATGTAAATATCTGATATGCAGGATGTATTTTCATTGTTACAAATTGAACATAATTAAAGCATAGTGATTAATCACAAAAACAATATTAATTATATATGTGTTTTCCGATGCTCTTAGGCAACCCCTGTGAAAGGGTATTTCGACCCCCAAAGGGGTCGCAACCCACAGGTTGAGAACTGCTGATGTATTTACTTTAAAAATTCCATAGCCCGGCTGGCATGGCTCAGTGGTTGAGCGTCGACCTATGTACCAGGAGGTCACAGTTTTATTCCTTGGGCAGGGCATATGCCTGGGTTGTGGGCTTAATCCCCAGTGTGGGACATGCAGGAGGAAGCCGATCAATAATTATCTCATCACTGATGTTTCTCTCTCTCTCCCCGTCCCTTCTTCTCTGAAATCAATAAAAATATGAAACTCTACAAGCTGTTTTTCCAATGGAAATAGCTGGCATGAAAACCAGGAGACTAAGGTTCTATATAATTTCAGATCTGCATGATGTCTGGGCATCTCAGATTCTCTTTCCCAGGAAGAGATGGACTAATGCTCTCCAAATACATTCTCCCAGTTCCAATAGAGCTATCTGGAAATGTTACAAACTTACCTTGCTATTTCTTTCCCTTTCAAACTGTTCTTCAAATTGTCTGATTTTTTTCTGAAGTTTCTTGACCAACTGATATGGTGTTCTGTCTTCTCTTTTTTCATCTTTTGAACTAAAGGATGATCTTCGAATCCTGAATTAAAACAAGAGGCAAACACTATGTGTTAAATTTTTAAGTTAACACCGTATCTCTTATTGCCCTTATATAACATGATACTATTACCAAGAAGTATATCCCTAATACTAAAAAACAGAAAAAGAAACTTATGCTATAGTGTTACAGGCCATAAAATTAGCTAATGCAAGCACTGACTAAAACAATTTGAAATCATTCAAAAGTTGTTTGGACAAAGGCAAAAACAAAGATATCTAGGCAGCTCAGAGCTCTCTTTGTGTTCAAACTGCACAGGAAAGATTTTGACATTAAGAATCGTTTTAATTCAAAATTTTGACAAGCTCCACTTGCTGCTTCCCTTCCAGAGATCTGTAATCCAATCATAAGTGATTAAATGAATAAATACACCATGAGAAAATTTCTATTAGAGAACAAATCCCAAACAGTATTCCCCAATGAACCCAGAATTTAGGGATCCAAAAAATTAAGTTACAAAAATGTGCTTCATGATATATGGGAGAAAGCTTTGAACTTCATTGCCTGAGTTTCAAAGGACCTGGGTACATAATAGGAATCACTCCTCATAAGTACATAAAAATCATATACCTAGCAAAAGACAGTGCTTTAGATGAGGAAGTCAATGTCTCTGGATCATGTAAGAAACGCTGGCTTTGCCCAAAATCTAAACTACGGTGTGATAATACTGGAGGACAGTCCTCTTCCAGGGGGTGATGATTCATTCTTCCAGCTTGTGGAGAGAGTTGAGCTTCCCCAGACTCAGAGTCTTCCTGCCAAGACTTAAAAGCAGGAAATGGCTCTGTAAAACAAACACAAAGAATAGTACCGTGGGTCTCTGGGTTCCACATGGAAAAGAAGTCACACAACATCAGCTATATGTCTTTTGAATCAGATCATTATGTGGTGATTCATATAATATTTATGATATTAAAAACAAGGAATATTAGGATCTTCATAAAGCCTACTATAGTTTAAAATTGCCTGAGTTTCATTTTTAAGTCTAGAGTTCTATTTTCATATAAGGAGTTAATACTTTAAATTTCTGAACCCAGTCTCGAAGTAAGAAAGGACACTGTCAAGCTCTTTAAAATTACAAAAATGTTATTTTTCAAGTATGGCAAAGTCTTCATTTAGAAACACTCAAAAGTCCTTAGGCAGGAATTTAACTTAGCCAAATGCTGCCAGGTGAATAAATTGTCCTTCACTGTAAAGTGGCTATGTTAAGAAGTGGAAGCTAGCCCTAACTGGTTTGGCTCAGTGGATAGAGCGTTGGCCTGTGGACTGAAGGGTCCCAGGTTCGATTCCGGTCAAGGGCATGTACCTTGGTTGCGGGCACATCCCCAGTAGGGGGTGTGCAGGAGGCAGCTGATCAATGTTTCTCTCTCATCAATGTTTCTAACTCTCTATCCCTCCTCTCCCTTCCTCTCTGTAAAAAATCAATAAAATATATTAAAAAAAGAAATGGAAGCTATTCCCCAAGCTATACAGAACACTCACCAAATGGAGTTCTCTGGCTCCAAATGAATTCTAATATTTCCAAATGAGTAGCTAACTCACCTAATAGTACCTCCTAGCCTCTAACATTAAACTGTGGTGGTTATTTTCTGTTACAGGATTCTGATGCACAATATATATTTTAATAATTAAACACCCAACAGTATTATCAAGACATAATTTAATAGCACATCTTTCTTAAGCACATTTATTTTATTGGTTACCCTGTATGTTTTCAAATAAAAGCACAAGGACATACTTAATATCTTTGCATATATAAGGCTTAATTACATATAAACACAGAGATAAATACACAGTCCATAAATATACTCCAAATATAAAATTAACTTTCAAGTATTACTGGAGTCTGTGGGGAAGGGGAGACATTTTTCACTTTTCTATCTACACATTAACTTTATTTAAAACTACAATTTAAAACTTTTACGCCATGGTTATTAACGATAACAAAAATGAGTTTTAAAGTATTTTGGGATGCAAAGATGGCTTGACAGTGTCAAAAATCAAGAATCATGTTTTCTTTTTCTGCACTCAATAGCTAAGGATTGTTACTTTAGTAATTTAGTTTCTAATTTTATGCATTAGCAGTTTAAAGCATTATAGTTTTTCCAGGGTAATAAAAACATATATTCTGTTAGTTTTTAAAGCCAAGATCAACCTGATCACTAAAAAGGTACAAAGCGTGCCTTTCCACAAGAAACCCAGCAATAAAGTGATTTTCAAAGCAACCCCTTGTACCTGCTTCCCAGCATATAAGTAACTGGCAAACATTTTACAAGAAATCTCCTATTTTAAGAAAAGATAGAAATAACAGAAACAATTTTTTCTGGGTACCATTTTTAACCCAGATCAGTTTTCCAACCATATGGGGACAGCAGGAGAAGGGCTAATAAAAAAGGCAAACAAAGTGAACCATAAAAAGGCATAAAAACTAAACTATGGTGAACCATACTTACCCTCCCCATCTCTCTGCAGATGCATTGTTTTGAAATCAATGAGGGGGAAAGTGATAGGGCATGATGCTAATAAAATGGGAAAAAATGGCAAAAAATACTAAAGTGAACATACAGCACAGTCAGAACAAACCATACACATAACTAACACAAGCCAAAGATACCAAAAATATTACCCTAAAACCAGTTAGGCATTCCACTCAAAAACTTTATCCAAAGAAATTACTGACCAAACTTTAAAAACAAACACAAACATACATTTCCATTTCAGCAAGCAAGGCAAAAAAATCAAAGAGTACTGTTTATTAAAACGCAAACATAAAACTAAAGAAATGGAAACTCTTAACCAGGTACGGTTTGAAGCTTTTCAGTATAATTGAATTGACACAAAAAAATTCTCCCTTTGATTGTTCTTTGATTGCTGTTTTCCATTCAAGAGTTAGCAGGAAAGAATCTGAAGGAAAAATGTTATCCACTTCCATTAAAAGCCAAGATCTTTTGAACAGCTGCTACAAATGCATACCAGTAGTAGCTATGTGCTACCTGCTTGCTAACTGCATTCTATTGACTATACTTGGAACAATACAAAAAAGAAAACTCACACACAGGAAGAGGTGGACCTCTATCTGGAGTCACCCCACTTCTCTATTAAGAGTTACACTCAATAAGGTTTGTCTCTGATTCTAAGGTATCTAGGGTCTAAAGTAATTCAGCCTCTTAACAAAGACATTTAGAACTAGAGGCCTGGTGCACGAATTCATGTACCAGTGGGGTCCCTCGACCTGGCCTGCAGGACCGGGCTGAAACTGGCTCTCTGACATCGCCCAAGGGGTCCCGGATTGCGAGAGGGCGCAGGCCAGGCTGAGGGACCTCACCGGTGCACAATTGGGGCCGGGGAGGGACACAGGAGGTTGGCCAGCCAGGGAAGGACCATAGGAGGGCTCCAGGGTGTGTCCAGCCTGTCTCGCTCGGCTGCACCCCAGCAGCAAGCTAACCTACGGATCAGAGCATCTTCCCCCTGGTGGTCAGTGCACATCATAGCGAGCAGTTGAGTGGCCTTAGCATATCATTAGCATATTACACTTTGATTGGTTGAACGGCTGACCAGCTGACCAGACACTTAGCATATTAGGCTTTTATTATATAGGATATCCTAACTTTACAGAAAATCAATCTTTGTGTTAATGGCAAAGTTGGAAGGAACAACATGGTGTGCTAATGGCCACTCTTCCAAGTACATACAGGGTTCATGAATGAGAAGTTCACTCAGATGTCTAAAAAATCACTGACCCTATTCCTGGAAGTGCCAGAAGGAGAACTACATGGACTTGTCAAGGCTATTGAGCCAGGTGGGTAACAGGGCACTTTGGGCACTGAAAATCAGGGATCGGTAGTCAATATGTTACCTCCCTTCCATAACACCAGCTGTTAAGGGGTGGATTCTGACACAGAAACAAAAAAGAGCCCAGCATTAGGTTCTCTTTGGGAAATCCCCAGAAAGCTAAAGCTAGACAATGTCCTATTTCCTCAGATGATGAAAAATAATTGCTCTTTTATGCTTAATACTTAAGATGAGGACCTTCAGCATTTGACTGTAAAGGGCTGCATTCTCCATGAGGAAGAAGCCTAAGTCCCTTGTCAGAATCCCAGCCTCATCTTTCAGAGACTCCTTTCCTACTGTGGCTTGAGGGATGCTCTATTGACCATCATTCCTTTTCAGTGACTATGCCAGAATAAATAACTAAGAGGGACATGTGATTTTCACTGCCACCAGGATGCCAACATGTCCCCTAACTCTGGGGAACATCTTCATAAATTCTAAACATCCTGAATAACCCAGAATATAGCAAATGAAAGACAACTTCCTTATCTGTGTATCAGTCTAAGTTAAGACACATAATATGCCACTGGGGGGGAGGGGGGGCATACAAAACATCTAAACAAAAAAATAGAGGGGGAATGGGAGACAGCAGTAAAAGTTGGCACAGACAATGACTTGGTTGGGACTTTAAAAATTGGCTATATCTTAAAAATAAATACATAAAACACTCCAATTGTGATCAGGTGAGTTGACTTGAGGCGGCAAAAGGATTGGTATTGGCATTGCAATTTCTCATTATTGCCACTGTATGTTATTAGCTAACTTGCCAAAGGTGAGATATCCAAGGGATCTTCATCCAAGTGAGCAAATATGTAACTTAAGTAAAGTTAAGATTCCTGAGTTGTCTCAATTCTTTTTATCAAGGGAGGTGTATGATCCAAAAGGACTCCTGGATCCAAATTTGTTGCTTGCTAGCTCTTCTCACCCCAACATTTTATTTGAAAGTTTACAAATATACAGTCAAGTTTAAAGAATTTTACAATGAACACCCATATCAATTACCTAGATTCCACCATTAACATTTGACTATACATGCTTTATAACATTTATCTACCCTATTAACCATCTTATTTTTTCATGAATGTCAAAGTAAAATGCAAATATTAGCATATATTCCCATAAACATGCAAATCAATCACTGGAATTCAATATTTATTTAGTTTTTGCTTTTTTTAATAAAAAAGAAAAACTCATATATAATGAAATCCAAGTACCCAGATGTCTTTTTTTTAAATTTAAGTTCTAACTTCTCTCCTTTATAAAAATTGCTAGGGCCTGGCTCCAAACTTCATAACCAAACCTAACAGGGAAATGGTACAGTATTTGCACAGAAATGCCCCTGAAGATCTTTTTTTTTTAATGATCATAAAGAACAGGCAGCTATGTATAAGCCCCCTCTTTAATATGGTGAGATCCCCAAGACCTCAAGATACTAGACTTTTAAAGACTGGTCAATATTATCTAGTTTAACAATTAACAAAAGCCTATCCTGAGTGTTATATTTTTTACTCTGTTTTAACATTTATCTTCAAAGCTAATGGATCAGATAAGATCGTCTAGTTCATAATAGATAGTTGCCCCATAATCTCATTAATGCATTTGAGTAAAAACATTCACTCTTCTTATATGAAAAAGAGAACAGAAAATAAAAATCAATAAGATTATCCAGAAAAAGGCCAGTAATCTCATAACTGCTTGGAAAATTTCATTTACAAAGAACATTATCAGGAAAATAATTCGTGTGAGTAAAATTACCTTCCCATTTATCACCATCAGAAATATTCTTCAGATCTAAATGTGGAATTTGGACACATGCTGCTTCTCCTTGAACACCACTTTGATCTCCTGGCACTTCTGATTCAGTGTTGGCATTCAAATCACATATCTTGGTACAAGAGTCCTGTATTTTAAAATAAAGAATACATTTCACATCTAGGAAGCTTTTCATACCCAGCTGACAGACAACCAGCATATATCCAGTGTAGTCTTCATTAGTTTACTGTGCCTATACAATAAGTTGCCCCACTCCCACCATCCACAATACTTTCAAATGTAAATTTGCAGTTTTATATGTCTTATTAGGAAACAATGTTTGGACCCCAAATTCAGGAAAGTATTTTCATAACTAAGTTTCTTGTAACCAAAAGTAACATAGTAAGTGCTACTTTAACTGTAAAACATTTGGTAAGAGTATATTTTAAACCCCCTTGAAATCTATACAACTCAAAAGTTAAAAGCCAGATATAATAATTAGTAGCTTAAGCCTAGTCAAATTTCTAAGAACCATAAAAGAAAAAGAATTCTTACCAGAATTAAGTGCGACAATTTATCACTGTCAAATGACAAATATTCTTTCCTAAAAATACAAATAAAATTATTAGTCTTTTAAGAATAAATAGGTTACTATCATTGCATATTTCTTACCTAGATTCATCTCTTCCCCATAGAGTTAGCATTTATAATGTGACAGAAGAATGACAACTAGACACATTCCCATTCTTTGGAGCCCTATATCTGAAAATCACACACTACTGAAAAGATCCACAGAATCACTTCAGGTTAGAAAAATTAAGTAACACTCACCACCTTCCCATACAACCACACACACCCCCCAAAATTTTTTTTAAACTTAAAAGAAAAATAAGCCCGGCCAGAGTGGCTTAGTTGGTTGAGTGTCATTTTGTGCACCAAAGGGCTGCCATTCAGGGCACATGCCTGGGCTGGGGGTTTGATTCCCATATGGAGCACATGTGGAAGGCATCCAACCAATCAATGTTTCTCTCTCTCTGCCTTCCTCTCTCTAAGCATGTCCTCTGGTGAGGATTAAAAAAAAGAAAATCCAAAATAAATAGAAACCAAAAGAACTGAATGTATAATACAAAAGATTTTGTCAAATAAATATTAGTTTTAACCAAACAGCTCTATAGTCCCTCACTCTAGGATATATTTTTCTTTTAAAGATGATTTTAGAAAGGTATAGTTATGACCTATATCTTAAATCTGATTGTGTTCTATCACAATCAAAACTTCTAAACATCTCCTTCCTAAAAATATCATGATAACATGTAAATAGGAAATTTTATTTCAATTCACCTCGTATTTCCCCACAAAAACCCACCCCTATTTAGAACAAGTGTAACAGCAAACTATCACAAATGATCTCTGCCTATATAACCAGTCAACAGAGCATCTAGTATCATAGTAGGTAAAAAATATAGTTACTGAGGGAAACTTCTTCTCCCCAAAGACACTGTGCCAATTTACAATGATATGCACAGGTGTTACTTCTACCCTGCATAAGAGGGTATGCACTCAGAAAATAGGTCTTGATCTAAATAGGGCAAGTCATCTCCTCATATACCTAATTAATTACCTTATTCTTGCTGAACATGTAAACAACTAAATTCCCTGGCAAACTCAAAGGCCTTCCTTTGCTTAGAATGGGAACAAGTGGTGGGATAAGCTAAATTGTACCCTAACAGACTAAATTCGAGAAACATGTGTGTTAAACATACAAAATGTAAAATCCACCTAACCAAGAAACTCTTTGGATCTAAAACAAGTTTGCTAACCTATACACAAGTTGAAGAGGAAAGAGCTTTTTCCAAAAAGATTGAGTCCTCACTAAATGGATCCTTATTGTTCTACCAAATCCAGATGTCATCATTCTGGGGATGCCTGTCAATGCTGTTAATCTTATATCTTCAGCCCATAGCTCCAATACTCCCTGGGCTGGAAGAGGATCATTCCTGCCTCCTGAAAGGAAGCACAAGGAACTGCTGTAAGCAGGAAATCTGTGGACCTTCAGAGTATGGGGACACTCCAGAGACATGGCTCCAAAGAATTTACTTACCCTCAGGGAACAGGTTTCCTACTCACAATTAAAAGAGACAATGGCATTAACTCAAGTGTATCCTTGCCAACAGGCTATCACCAAATTAATAATGCTATTTGGAATTTCTCAGTATTTACAATCCAGTCTGCAACTTTATTACTGATTTGTTTTCAGAATATCAATTATCTTTCCTAAGAAAGTTACAATACACTTCTTAGCAACATCTTAAAGAATCACAAAAAGGGTAACAAAATCTAAAACCTACGTGGTGACTTAAAACATTTTAGAAAACTTCTTTCTGTTCAAAGAGACTCTATCTATTGAGTATTAGAGTCTCCATTATATATGGAGACTACATATGGCTTAAATATTCACTGCTGCAAAGAATCCCCTTCCTATTACTGCTGGTAAACAAGGAGGGAAACAAGCATCAACTGCATGAGATGGTTATGCAAAGTGAAGTAAGTCAGAGGAAAAAGACCCCCTAAAAAATATAATTCAAACAAACTAACAAAATGAGCTAAAACAAACTCATAGGTAGACACAACACAACAGTGGCTACCAGAGGGGAAGGAGGGTGGGGGAGAGCAAATTAGGTAAAGTGGGCCAAATATCGGTATACAGATATCGAATTATATAATGTTGTACACCTGAATCTTATATATTAATGATGTTATCTCAATAAATTTAATTTTTGTTATAAAGAGACAGTCCTGGGACATACCAAGGAGAAGAGGAACAAAAACATCCTATACATATTTGTTGAAGCAAATATACTACAATCTTTCAGTCATGCATAGTTCCAAGACTATACACTGAAAGGTATATTCAGAGTATCAATAAATTCCTAATTGTTCTACAAATCAACTGAAAGTTTTAAGTGTCTCTAAGGTGGCTGTGTTCATCCCTCTGAATGTTTTCCAAGTTTTAACTGTCGGAACCTACACCCCTTTGAATTTAATCAGCTTTATGCTTACCATTAAAATAAGAAGCTTGGTTCTTTAGATTATCTAAAATATATGCTACAAAAGAGTCATCGAAAAATTCCACCCACAAATTTAAGAACTCCAAATCTCAAAATGATTCATTAATTAGCAACAATAAGAGAAAATGCTTACCTCTCAAGACAGCCATCTTCACTATCACCATGGTCACCACATGGCTCTAACAGTATACCTACAGACTGATAAAAAGAACACCACTACTGTATTAATGGAACTCCTAATACTCATATATGAGAGGAAGTTTCCGATCTTAATTAGAGAAGTAGATCACAAGTTAGTCAAATGCCCTTCTTTAGCTCACTACCTTATCATGTAATAGGTACTACTACCACTATCACATTCTTTTTCCTTCCTTATAATTCTCTCCTCCAAAAAAGATGGTTTTGTGTCCCACTTGCAAACTCTGCTTCTCCTGAGTCACAAACATAGAAGTTGGTAACTTCTTAGCAGGTGACAGAGAGGTCATGTAGTTCACCAGATCCTTTTATTTGAAATAACAACTGTGAATCTCAAAACACATAAGAACACTCCTCCATTTCTTAATGGGCTTAGTGACACCATCCCATTCCTATTACTCCCCATAATAAATACCTACCAAGTCTAACACAAATGTCCTGTGCATTACTACAAATTATGTAAACTTCTTAGTGTTTATCACTACCTCTGAAATAAACAAAGGGTTCAAGTCAAGATTCTTTTTCTTTTCATTTGTTTTTTTTTAAATTTATTGATTAAGGTATTACACATGTGTCCTTATCCCCTCATTACCCCCCCCACTCATGCCCTCACCCCCCTGTTGTCTGTGTCCATTGGTTAGGCTTATATGCATGCATACAAGTCCTTTGGTTGATCTCTCCCCCTTACCCCCACCCTCCTCTACCTTCCCTCTGAGGTTTGACGTTCTGCTCGATGATTCTCTGTCTCTGGATCTGTTTTTGTTCATCAGTTTATGTTGTTCATTATATTCCATAAATGAGTGAGATAATGTGATATTTGTCTTTCTCTGACTGGCTAAGAAACTGACCCAATTTTGTTTAATATGAAAGATAGTCCATAATTATCTGAAAGAGCTATTAAAATACTTCTCCCTTTTCCATCTACTTATCTCTGTAAGGCTAAACTGTCTTCATACACTTCATACAAAAGAATCTATAGCAACAACCATGACACTCCTCAAAATAAAAAAATTTTAAATAGCCGCTTTTTATTAAGAAAAAAAAGCAACCTTATTTATGTTACCTTGAATGAGTGTATTATTGTTTTATTTGAGTTAAGAAACATTTTTATATTTCTGTTTTAATTTCTAATATAGTAAAACTGATAAATATACCTATGTTGTTGTTGTTAATCCTTACCAGAGGATATTTTTTCCATTGATAATTAGAGAATGGAGGGGGGAGGGGTGAAACGACATCAATGTGAGAGAGACACATCAATTGGTTGCCTCCCACACACACCCCAACCTAGGGCAGAGATCGAACCTGCAACCTAGGTACATGCCCTTGACCAGGAATCAAGCCCTCGACCCTTCGGTCCTCAGGTCAACGCTCTAACCATTGAGCAAACAGTCCAGGACAAGGATCCTCAATAACATCTATATCTATAAAACCCTAATATGCAAATAGACCGAACAGCGGAACAACTGGTTGCTGTGACATGCACTCACCACCAGGGGGCGTGGGTGGAACATGGCAGGCATCAGCCATGGCGGGATGGTGGAGCAGGTGAGCAGGGGCGCCAGACCAAGGTGGGGCACCTCGCCAGTCACTGTCATCAGGGCAAGCCTCTGGCAGGGAAGCCTACTGAAAATTCTCTGCTCCCGCACACCACAGTCCCACCTGGTGCTAGCACCTGCTGCTGGCACTGGCCTCACTTGTACCCACTGCCGGCGCCAGAGCCACCACTCGTAGCCGCTGCCGGTGCCCGGCACCAATCCCTCAGCACCGTCAGTGGGTGTGAGCGGCGGCTGCTGGCCCTGATTGCCCCTCAGGGCTTCTCCACCTCCCCCTGCTCCTGAGGGGCGATAGGGACCGGCAGCCGCCTCTCACACCAGCTTCCGGTGCCAGAGCTACTGCTCACACCCACTGCCGGCGCCGACCCCACTTGCACCCACAGCTGGCACCCAGCACCGGTCCTGATCACTCAGTGCCGTCAGCAGGTGCAAGCAGCGGCTGCTGGCCCCGATCATCCCTGAGGGCTTCTCCACCTCCCCCTGCTCCTGAGGGGCAATCGGGGGCCGCTGTGAGGGGGTGGGCGGGGACACAGAGCATGGGCTGAGACCCGCCCCCGTGCCCACCACAGCCTCGCGGCCCACAGTTCCTTTCAAGGTGCACAAATTTGTGCACTGGGCCCCTAGTCTATATAGATAAAAGCCTAAGTGACTGGACGGCCGGTAGCTATGACACACACTGACCACCAGGGGGGCAGACACAACGCAGGAGCAGAAACCACAGGCATGGAAACATGGAACAGACTGATGAATCTCAGAGAGAGGAGGGGGGAGGGCAGGAAGAGATTAACCAAAGATCTTATATGCATACTAGAGGCCAGTGGGGTCCCTTGGCGTGGCCTGTGCCCTCTCGCATCCAGGGTCCCTCAGGGAATGTCGGAAAGCCGGTTTTGGCCTAATCCCCGCAGGCCAAGCCAAGGGACCCCACCGGTACACTAATCCGTGCACTGGGCCTCTAGTTTAAGAATATAAAGAGGTCCTGAGATACACAGTGTGAGAAGCACTGGTCTAGAAATAGACTTCAGCAACCTTCATTTTCTAAAACATGAGATCATTTGATGTGGCCCTGCCAAGACAGTAAGGGTGAGTTAATTAAATTTTTGACCAAATATAGCAGGCTAATTTTTAAATTGATAATTTTATATGGCCCTCAAATGATGTTATAAATATCCAAATGGCCCTTGGCAGAAAAAAGATTCCCTACCCCTGCTCTAGAATATAGTTGCTTCATTCTTAAATATGAAGATTTCTGGGTACATGAAATAACTATTACCCAGACCAAATATTTAAAATGAGACCTGGTGTTTTACTCAAAGAACCAAATTAAATCCTAGCTCTACCTTCCTCTCTCTAAAATCGATAAATAAAAATAATTAAAAAGAAATGTTAATGAAAATTACAATGTTCAAGTTTCCCATAATAGGCTGTAATTTAAAAAATCTGCTGGAAGAAGTTTATGGGGAAAAAAGGAAGACCTATGTAATACTTTCAACAATAAAGATTTTAAAAAAATCTGCTATTGGTGAAGGCACCATGAAATAGGTACTTCTATGCACTGTTAATTGATAGTGTAAATTGGTTAAATGGAGGGCCATTTGGCAATATATAGTAATATTACAAATGCTTATATTTTATAACCCAAAATTCTTCTTCTATAAATTTATCCTAAGATAAGCTTGTACAAGGTGAAATGGTTAATTCTGAGGCTATTCACTGCAGCATTTATTTGAATAGGACAGTTTGGGTTTTTTTTAATAGTTTTATTTTATGTCAGTATGATGGAGGAGAAATTAAAATGGATAGATGGGAATAAGGAGGTGACTTTTCTATATATCCTTTTGTAACTAAATTTTTTACTATCTGAATATATCGCTTTTTCAAAAGACAAATATGTAAAAATTGTATCTTAAAATCTGTAGAGCCCTGGCTGGTGTGCTCAATGGTTAGAGTGCCGGTCCGTGCACCAAAGGGTCACCAGTTCGACTCCCAGTCAAGGGCACCTACCTGGGTTGCAGGTTCAATCCCTAGTTAGGATGCATGCGGGAGACAACCAATCAATGTGTCTCACATACATGTCTGTCTCTCTCTCTCTCTCTCTCTCTCTCTCTCTCTCTCTCTCTCTCCTGCTCCTTCCCAAAACTCTCTTTAAATAAAAAAAAAAAATTCAACGGAAAATATTTTCCTCAGGTGAGGATTATCAAAAGAGGAGGAAAAAGGTTG
>NW_005871076.1:7046375-7049052 GCF_000147115.1 Myotis lucifugus | reverse complement strand
TGACAGGGGGGTGGCGCCCCCACCCCCCCCCCCCCCACAGGGCCCTGCTGTGTGTGTGACAGGGGTAGAGCCCATAACCCTCCCCCATCCGCCCCTGCCCTGAGTGTGACAGTGGTGGCGCCCCAACCCCCTGATTGCCCTGCTCTGTGGGTGATAAGAAAGCGGCGCCCCAACCCCCTGATCCGCCCTGCTGTGTGTGTGACAAGGGGCGGTGCCCTAACTCCCCTATCGGCCCTACTCTGTGCGTGACAGGGAGGAGCTCCCCAACCCCCTGATGGGCCCTGCTCTGTGCGTGACGGGGGGGGGGGGGGGGAGGGCCCCAACCCCCCGATTGGCCCTGCTCTGTGCATCACAGGGGGGGGGGCCCCAACCTCCCCCTTGACCCTGCCTTGAGGGGGAAAGGGGGGGGGGCCCCAACCCCCCAATCAGCCCTACCCTGAGCGTGACTGATGGTGGCATCGCAACCTCCCAATCCGCCCTGCTCTGTGCATGACAGGGGGCAGCGCCCCAACTCCCCAATCAGCCCTGCTCTGAGCCCGACCAGGGGCTGCACTTAGGGATTGGGCCTGCCCTCTGCCACCCGGGAGCAGGCCTAAGCCAGCAGGTCGTTATCTCCCGAGGGGTCCCAGACTGCGAGAGGGCACAGGCAGGGCTGAGAGACCCCCCCTTCCCCCCCGAGTGCACAAATTTTTGTGCACCGGGCCTCTAGTAATAATATAAATATCTTAATGGAAATGATCCAGGAGGCAGGCAGAAATTAATAGTCCAGGAAAGGGTAGGAAGACAACCTCAGAAGCAAAAACCATGAATAGAGGATAAGGAATTAATCTAATATACCAGAGTAAATAGCATTAATACACAAGCAATATACAAGTCCAGTCAGTAGTAACAGCAGCAGCTTAAATTCTGTGAAATGTTTTCCAATTTATAACGTAATTTTATACTTTTACTTCTTTCCATATTTAAAATAATTCTCTAACATTGGTATTACCCCCCACACACACACTTATCTATAGAAAAGAAAAAAAAGAAGCTCAGAGAATTTAGGTGACTTATTAAAGTCACAGTGCTATGAAGAGGTGAAGTCAGAATACAAATCTCAATTGCCTGACTCGAAATTTATTATACCTACTTTGGTTTATGGTTTAGAACAAGCATGTCAAACTCAAAGGCTAACACAGGCCAAATAAACAGGTTTAAGTTTATGTGGGCCACAAAAAAAACAAAAGCTTCAATTTTCATAGAAACATAGGTTTATTTTGATAGAGACATGCTGGATACAAAGGGCTGAAATAAAATGAGTAATTGTTAACATAAAATAACAGAAAATTTTAATAAAAATTATTTTTTTCTTGAACATTAACTTACCAGACACTGAATAACTGCACAAATGAACAAGTGTAACACAAATAAACCTATTTTTCTTGTTCTCCAAAAGCGAAATATTTGCTGTTGTGCACACCAAACAAGTCAGTCCAAGACTAATGATGTGGCATTCGGCTGCTAAAATATTTGCTGCTAGTATTAGTGGAGAGAAATGATGTGCCTGCGCATAAGGCACGTAAGGGAAATGAATGCAACACAATTATAGTAATCAGTCATTAGCGAACATGTAGTTCGTTATTAATAATTATGTATAACAGGATATTGTAAAAATTAAGTTACAAAATTTTTATTAAAATGTTTCTTCCATACTGTTATATTGGCTGGGCCGTGAGTTTAACATGCTTGGTTTAGAATGAAAACATGTTGAAGAAAACTTCCTTATCAATTAAGTATATTATTTTAAAAAGTGTTATCAAAGCTAAACTTTGAGCCTAGCCAGTTTGGCTCAGTGGACAGAGTGTCAGCCCATGGGCTGAAGGGTTCTGGGTTCAATTCCAGTCAAAGGGCATGTATCTCAGCCCTGGTCGGGTCTCATGTAGGAGGCAACCAATCAATATGTCTTTCTCACATAGATGTTTCTCTCTCTGTCTCTCCCCTCCCTTCCACTCTCTTTAAAAATCCTTATCCTCGGGTAAGGATTAACACCACCAAAAAGTAAGCTTTGAAACATGTCTTAGAAAGATGCTGCTTTGTACATTTATTGAAATTATGTTAAAAACAAAGCTACTACTAGCAATTGTGACAGTGAAAATAATTTATTTTTAAAATTATATTCATGGGTTTTCTCTTATTATAAAAAGGCCCTTCATAAAAAAACCTGGAAATAAAACCTTTTAAAAGAACAAAATTTAAGGACAATACTACCAACCACCTCAACTAACGTCATAATTTGTCTTTCCAGAAAATATCCTATATAATAAAGAGGTAATATACAAATTAACCCTCACGCCCTCACGAAATGGCTGTCTATGACCAGGCTGGCAGGGGGGTTAGTGAGGGACGACCAAATGACTGAACAAGCAGGCTGTGTGGGGCGACAAGGCCAGCAGGGGGGTTAGTGAGGGACGAGCAAATGACTGAACAAGCAGGCTGTGTGGGGCGACCAGGCCAGCAGGGGGGTTAGTGAGGGACGACCAAACGACTGAACAAGCAGGCTGTGTGGGGCGACCAGGCCAGCAGGGGGGTTAGTGAAGGACGAGCAAATGACTGAACAAGCAGGCTGCGTGGGGCAACCAGGCCGGCAGGGAGGTCGTGAGGGGCGACCAGGCTGGCAGGGGGGGGGGGGGGGGGG
>NW_005871076.1:7033308-7045892 GCF_000147115.1 Myotis lucifugus | reverse complement strand
ACCCAATAATGGTTCCTGACCACTACTAAGAAAATGTGTGTTCCTTGAATCAAGATATATACGTGTGTTAGAAAAGATAGTGAACTATGGCTTCTGCAGTCAAAGGAATACATAAAACAATCAGAATTATATGTTTAGCACACCTAACAGATTTTTTTTAAGTCTTTGCATTTCTTACCTGGTTATTTTCTTCATCATCAAATACAAAATCTTGCTGCATAACTTCATTGTCTAAATTAGTGCTGGCCACAGGTTCTGAGCAGTCTCTGCTTCTTTCACTGGCATTAATATCATCATCAGCAATATCAACCCTAGAAATGACGATTAAAAAATCAGATCAGGTCAAATGTTGAATATGTAATGCCTTTGAAATAAACAATGATCTGAAACTTTTACTTATTAAAGAAAATATACCCTTTTCATAAAAATCCACTCTCTCTTTATCCTGCCAAGTTTCATTAAATGCACTAAGTTTATTTTTGTCTCTCCATGGGATGTTGTAAGGAATCTACCTTGTTTGTTAACCCTTTTGAAAAATGAATGGTGCCCTGGCAGGTGTGGCTCATTTGGTAGGAGCGTTGTTTCATGCACCAAAAGGTCACAGATTCAATTCCTGGTCAGGGCACATACCTAGGTTGCAGTTCCTATCCCCAGGCTCAGAAGCAATGAATCAATGTTTCTCTCCCTTTCTCTCTACCTCCTTTCCCCTCTCTCTAAAAATCAATGAAAATGTCCTCAGATGAGGATTTAAAAAAACAAACAAAAACAAGATGAATGGCTTTAAAATTCATTTATGTACTAAAATAACAATTTTCCTTAAAAATATCCACTCTCAATCATAATAATGACCTATTTGTTTAATTAAAATACAAATTTAGCCCTAGCCAGTTTAGCTCAGTGGATAGAGCATCGGCCTGCAGATTGAAGGGTCCCAGGTTTGATTCCAGCCAAGGGCATATGCCCAGGTTGCGGGCTTGATCCCCAGTAGGGGATATGCAGGAGGCAGTCAATCAATGATTCTCATCATTGACGTTTCTTTCTTTCTCTCTCTCTCTCTCTCCCTCTCTCCCCACCTCTCCCTTCCTCTCTGAAATCAATAAAGATATATTTTTTAAAAATAAAAATAATAATAAAATACAAATCTAGCACTAGACACCGTAGTGTCCAACACTTTATCAAGTACAACAGGAATAGCTTCCTACTGCAGATTTCCCATCTTACATAATTTAGAATATACAAAACTCTGCAGGTTTTTGTTTACAAAGACAATACCACTACTGAGAGAACATGAGTGGTAAAAATAAGAATACTGTCCCCAGTTGTAGAAATAAGAATATTGTCTAAGCATGGCCATAGGTTTTCAACATCTCTAGCCAAGCTAAGGACAAACTCTAAGGAACCTGCTTATATTACATCTTTTGAAACATTTTCCCACTTTTTCCAACTTTTAAATACTGCTTTTTCCCTTCATATTCAGCCCAAATACTCCCTATAGATCCAGTTCTATCAATTTTTTTGTTTTTTTCCTTAATCCTCACCAGAGAATATTTTTCCATTGATTTTTAGGGAGTCTGGAAGAGAGAAAGTAAGACAGAGAGAAACACATCGATTGGTTGCCTCCTGCACAAGCCCCGGGCAGGGCCCAGGCCAGAGAAAAGCCTGCAACCTTTACCGTACCCTTTACTGGAATCGAACCCAGGACCCTTTAGTCTGCAGGCCAACGCTCTATCCACTCAACCCAAATGGCTAGGGCAGTTCTATCAGTTCTAATCATGCCTTAAAAGGAGACAAACCAGGGCCAATACTTAGAGCTGCACAGGCTGGTGATGCCATTCATGCAAGCTACATGACACACCTGCAGTTATACAATACTAGAGGCCCAGTACATGAAAATTCATGCACTGGCGGGGGAGTCCCTCAGCCCGGCCTGCCCCTTCTCACAGTCCGGGAGCCCTCACTGGCGAGAGGCAACCCAGTGATCAGGGGAAGGCAACGCCCATCACACCTCTGCTGCTGCCACTGCCAACAGTGCAAGCCTCAGCCAGCCCTGGTTACCTGAACCTCGGGCGGCCCTGGGCAGCTGGGCAGCTGCCATCCGAGGTTTGCCTGCACTTTGGGCTGGCCCTGGGAGGCTGGGCAGCCACCATCCAAGGCTTGCCTGCACCTCGGGCCAGCCCTGGGCAGCTGGGCAGCCGCCAACCAAGGTAGATTCCTTACAACATCCCATGGAGAGACAAAAATAAACAGTGCATTTAATGAAACTTGACAGGATAAAGAGAGAGTGGATTGATGGACATTCATTCATTTAAAGGTAACAAGTCATATTAAAGAATGGAGTTACATCACATAACAGTACACAGAGGTACTTTAAACTTATGTAAATTCAACTATCAATGGCTACTCTTAAGGAAAAAGCAAAACAAAACAACCATGTAGGGAGAAAGGAGGCTAGTGGCAGGGGATAACAATTTAAACAGGAAAAGATGATTCTGCTCACCATGTCATTCAATGATCACATGCACCAGGAGTGATATTCTCCTGTCCCTGTAACCTATCTGTCTAGATCTCTGCTTGTTTCTCCTGGTGTGACCCTGTTGCACAGAAGTCTAACTTTTAAAAGTATTTTTCATATAACAGTCTATAAAGGTAAGCTAACTACTTTATCTGATGTTCTGGGAGGAAAACCTGGCTGTGTTGGACTTAATAAACAATTTCAGAGATTTTTCTATGTACATACGTATATATAATACTAGAGACCTGGTGCACAAAATTCGTGCACACATGCGGTCCCTAGGCCTGGTTGGCGATCAAAGCGTGAGCATCTGGCGTGGAAGGGCAGGTCCCAGCTAACCTCTGGGCCCTGGGCAGCACCTGGACCCCCAAGCACTCCCTCCTCCTGAATCACAGCGCCCGAGTCCCCACGCAGAGATGCAGTGAGCATGGTTGGACACCACGGGCTGGGGTGCAGTGTGGGCCTCTGGGCCGCCCAGCGGCGCCGCACGGAAGCCAGGCGGGCAGTGCACTCTCTCCCACCCGGCCTCGCAGATCAGCTCCTGCGCAAACCCACGGGGAGCCCGTGGTCCTGGCAGCTGTGGTCCTAGCAGCTGTGGCCCGGCTCACCCAGAAGAGGCTGCATGGGTGCGGGGCAGGCTACACGCAGGTACCCGGCACCTGAGCAAAGGCTTCCCCGGTGCGCGAGCCCTGGCATCCTGGGGGAGGGTAGCGGGGGAGTGAGAGTGAGCTCAGCAGACACCCCGCATTCTCACCACACCTCCGTCCCTGTCACCTCTGCCCCCAGGTAGCTGGTGAGAGGTCGCAGCCCCCCGCCCAGGCGCCACAGGAGGTTGGTCGCCGCCACCCACCCCCAGTTCCCTGTCGCAGCCCGGGGCCCAGCCCTGATCGGGCAATCAGAGCCTACTGGCTTGGGGGGAGAAACCAGGAGGTCGTGCAGCAGGCCCTATCCGGCAATCAGGGCCTGCGGGCTGGGGGCAGCTCCTGCTTTGAGCATCTGCCCCCTGGTGGTCAGTGCACGTCATAGCAATCGGTCATTCCATCATAACGATCGCTTAGGTTTTTATATATACTAGTATAGATAATTTACATACAAATACATACAAAGTCACTTCTCACACAAAGTTCCAGAAATCTCTAAGATGAGACCCCATTATCTAAATAAAAATAAAGTTTTTTAAAGATAACAAAACAATTTTATAACTCATAATAGCAGTAAAATGTTTTTAAAAGTTTCTTACTGGTTATTAGATCCTTCCCCATCACAATTAATACTTCCTGCTTCATTATTACACACCAGACTTTGCTGTTGTAAATTAAGATCCTGATCTATGCTGCTCTGCAGATCAAAAAGGTGCTGTTCCACAGTTGTCCTAATTGTTCTGTCTAAAATGCTACAAAACAGAACACATTTTAGTGAGACACAGTCATCCTAACTGCATATTTCACTACATAAACATAAATGTTAAAAACTATGACCAGTAAAACAAATTATCATGAATTTTAAATGAGTAAGCTAGAGTGTAAAAAGAAATACATAGAAGGAATACACAACACAGGATCAAATTTTATAATGAAATCTGCCCAAATAGATATTATACAAATCAATTATAATGTCACTATTACTACAGAGGTGGGAAGGACCAGTGTCAATCATCCTCACTACTATATAGTCATTTAAATAGACTTTTCAAAACTATGTTTATAAAGCAAAATAATTTACCATGCTCAGTTAAATAAAAGAAAAAAAATGTAAGGGTATTGTTCCTATTTTTTACGTGAAGTCTTTTTCTTTTTTTTTCTTTTTATTTTAAACACTGATTTGTTGTTCCACTTATTTATGCATTCATTGGCTGATTCTTGTATGTTCTCTGAGTGGGGATTGAACCTGCAACCTTGGCGTATCGGATGATGCTCTAACCAACTGAGCTTACCTGGCTAGGGCCAAAGTCTACTTCTTCAAGAAAATAATAAAAAAGCTCTAACAGTTTTCAATCTTAGTGCCTTCTTCATTTGTTTCTACTACAGTATATAAACCACTAACTAGTTTCACTGTGTTATGTACAATCTTCCTCTAAAGGAAGCACAATAAATACATGATTTTCATTTCTACAATTCAGCAATATTTTTTTTTTAACTTTTAAATTGTCTTCTGTAAGTATACTACTTACTCTGCAGAGGCTGGTAAGATGCTGGTGGGAGATATATGGGCACTGTAATCAAAGAAAGAAATTAGCTATAAAACTTTAAAATACTAAATGACTATAAAATATGCTGAAAACTGCCACATTTGTACTACCTTGAAACAACCAGAAGAGCATGTAGTTAGTTTTATGTTCATCTCTAGCAGAGTATGATACTAATTTTCTAAAGAAATTACTTTTTCACACAAAAAAGACCCTTAAAAACATTCTCCCTCCTGTGTGTGTGTGTGGGGGGGGGGGGGGGATGATGCCAGCTACTTCATCTGATACTCACTTGGAGAAACACTGACTTATTCCAAATCTTAAGGAGGAAAAGTTGACTACTGCCCAATAAAAGTACCCCATGTAGGATAGTATGATGGTCTCAATACTAGCCCTATACGCCTTGCCAGAGTAACAGTATTTGCTATTACTCAGAGGATGTTCTCAAGCAACAAACAGAAAAGGCAAAACCTAGCCACTTTTTGCTAAGTGGTTAGTGTCAGCTCTCAGACTGAAGGATTCTGGGTTTGATTCCGGTCAAGGGCATGTACCTTGGTTACAGGCTCAATCCCCGGCCCTGGTTGGGGCATGTGCAGGAAGCAACCTATGGATGCCTTTCTCATATCGATGTTTCTCTCTCTCTCTGTCTCTCCCCGTCCCTTCCAATCGCTCTAAAAAAAAAAAAATCAATGGAAAAAAAAATCCTCAGGTGAGGATTAACAAAAATAAATAAATTTGTGTTTTTAAAAAGATATATATATGTAAGAGATTGTATTTAAAAAGAAAGGTATCTATGTTATAACTAAAATTTTCTTAGCAAGATTACTTTAAGTTTTTCTTGTTTGATTTAGTGGTTGAGTGAATCTACTTCTAGAATAAAATGCTCAAAAGCTAAAGTTCTTTCAAATGAAATACTACCTTGTTGATGCTGTAACACTATTTGCTTCCAGGATGTTTTCAGTCATCCTTAATTGTACCACCTCTGGCATGTCATTTGATTTTTCTGCTCCTTCTTCTGGAAGTTCTTCTATATGTTCCAGCTTTTCATCTTCCTCTTCTTCCTCAGAAAGTTCATTAACCTATATAAAAAGAAACAGAGAATTAAAATTTTATGAAACTAGAAAAGAACAAAAAAGAAAAGAAAATTTCATGAAACTGTTCATTAACATTACCTAAGATGTACTATTCCAAGAAAATTTTAAACACAACTCATTTTTTACTTCATTTCCTAGGACCAAAAAATCAATGGGAAAATATCCTTGGGTAGGGGTTCACACACACACACACACACACACACACACACCCTGAAATAAATAAATAAAAAGAGACTTAAAAAAAAGAATTGATTATATTAGTTTGGGTAAGAGTAAACATTAAAAACTTAAATAAAAATGCTCTCTCTCACCCCACATTTATCTTCAAAAGTTCTTCTGATTCTCTCCTTGTCAATTTGACCTTCCACTTATCAACAGTCTATTCTGTTCATAAGTTATTCTGAACCTGCCCTATATATATGCAGCTACCTCAACTCCACTTAAAGAAAACTCTCATCCATACCTCCATCTCTTCTTTCTTTGACTGCTATAATTCCCCTCTCTAGGGTCTTGTGTAATGCCTGCTCTCCACACTCCAGCTTGTGGAGAATGCTGCTACCTGCCTTCTCAAATGTATACAGAAACATAATTATCACCTACATCTTCAAACCATTCTACTGGATTCACATTCATTTAAGGACCCCATGTCTACTGACTCTGGGCCATTTTTCAAACACACCCTATTCATCATATCCAGTCCTCTCTCTCATACTATTACTAAAAATATCTACTACGTTAAAAGATTCTAACAGCCAAATAGTTGCATTTATAGGGTGAAACTCAAAAAGAAGAGAGCACTAGACAAACTTGCTTCAAGAGTTACAAACAAGAGTTAAAAAACTACCTGCAGCCGAAACCGGTTTGGCTCAGTGGATAGAGCGTTGGCCTGCGGACTCAAGGGTCCCAGGTTCGATTCCGGTCAAGGGCATGTACCTGGGTTGCGGGCACATCCCCAGTGGGAGATGTGCAGGAGGCAGCTGATCGATGTTTCTCTCTCATCGATGTTTCTAACTCTCTATCTCTCTCCCTTCCTCTCTGTAAAAAATCAATAAAATATATTAAAAAAAAAAAACTACTTGCAACCTAAACTTACTCTAATGCTTCTCATTAATGACAATGATTGCAGTGCTATACTGAGTTGCTACTTTAACCAAGAAAAATTTTATTTGCTTAAGAGTTTGCATGAACTTTGTATTGAATCTTTCCCTCTACCTTCTACTTCTCACCCTCTGCCTACATTCCTCTATGCTAGCAATTCTTCAACAACACACACACACACACACACACACACACACACACAACCACTATTCTTACAAAATACACAAAGCTTAAGTTAACAGAAGAAAAAACACAAAGAAGAAATAAACATACAAAATCTCTACCATATATTCTGGTTTCAATGCCTTTCCCATATTATCCAAATTGAGGACAAGTTGTTTAAAAAAAATATCACATTCAGCTATTACTTAGATATAGATGATTCCATATAATAACCAAGAGCATGTCTTCCAATTTAGTACTAAAAATTCCACCAAAGTTTGTACCAAGCCCTTGAGAGCAATTCTTTTTTAAAAAATTCTTCCTCCAAGTAGAATATGTAAAATATTCTCACCTGTTCAGTAATTGAACTCAAATCATTAGATGAAAAGTCTTCCTCTTCATTTTCAAAAAACTCATAGTAATTTTCCAGAAGTCCAGCCATTATCCTGCTCACTATTTCTTGCTCTTTCAGATCTTCCACATCTGTGTAAATGCTAAGAATAAAAGTCCAAATTGAATTGAGTGTTCTTAAATCAATCACAGGTAAAGTCAGAAGACAACCAATGAGTCATTTCATAATCTTGAGCAATGTCATCATTCTGTGCCTCAGTTTTCCCATCTGTAAACCCTACCTAATTTGTACCCTGTCCAAAAAAATGCTAGGAAGATTAAGCAGCTCTAGTATAAAAAATAATGGTTCATCAAGCAACCTATGATCCTTGGGAGACAGCATAATGATTCTATTCCACAAACTCGAGGTTTTTTTTTAATTAAACAAAAATTATGAAAAAACTTACTGGAAGACATCTGGACCAAAGACAGCAGCCAAAGAGTTTGCAGACCAAATTTCTTCATGATGTGATGCTACATTGGCTAAAAATCTACACAGAAACTTTAACAAGCTGTAATTAACAGGTGGAAGCTGTTGCAAGAGGAACCTCAACTTTCTTCCAAATTCATCTTCGTTATTATAATCTATAAAACATAATGACAGGTGTTTTTAATGAAGCAAAAGCAAAGCTCAAATACTGTGCCAGGTTCACATTATTCCACCCACATCACCTTTTTTCTGTAACAATTCAAAACCTCTTCACTTCCTCTACTAGAGGCCAAATGCCCTCAGGCTTTGCATTTTACTTATTAAGTAGAAAAGAGGAGTGGAGAAGGAACTCAACTCCTCAATTGCTGGAGGATGTTTTCCTCATCTATTACTCACTGGCCCCAATTCTCTAATTTTTTTTAATTCTCACCATATTGTCTCTTGCATGACTGTACCTGTATTTCCAAACTAGTGTCAACTATAAGTCAAAATACACTGGCCAATACCAGTCAAGTACTAGTGAGCAAAGAGAAGCAATTTAACCCTAGCTGGTTTGGCTCAGCGGATAGAGCGTCAGCCTGCGAACTGAAGGGTTCCGGGTTCGATTTTGGTCAAGGGCACATGCCCAGATTGCGGGCGCAATGCACAGAAGGAGGCAGTCGATCAATGATTATCTCGCTCGCTCGCTCTCTCCCTCTCCTTTTCTTTCTGAAATCAATAAAAATATTTTTCTTTTAAAAAAAGAGAGAAGCAATCTAACCTGATAATAATGTCATACTTTTGCCCTAACCGGTTTGGCTCAGTGGATAGAGCATCGGCCTGCGGACTGAAGGGTCCCGGGTTCGATTCCGGTCAAGGGCATGTACCTTGGTTGCGGGCACATCCCCAGTTAGGGGATGTGCAGGAGGCAGCTGATTGATGTTTCTCTCTCATCAATGTTTCTAACTCTCTATCCCTCTCCCTTCCTCTCTGTAAAAAAATCAATAAAATATATTTTAAAAAATAAATAAATAAAAAATAATGTCATACTTTTGACTTGAACGAATGGGAAAACAAAGGAGTGAGTTTCTTCTGCCTTGACATCCCAAAATGAACAATTAACTTTGGCAATACTAATAGAACTAAATAAAAAGAAATTCCATTTCTCATGTGTTTTTCTCCTCTAAGCTGGTGTTGGTTTCTGTTATGCAAGTGAGTTTTCAACTAACAGAAGTAGACCTTGTGTTTATCATGTCAAACATGCCAGGGTTGCAGGCTTGATCCCCAATGGGGGCGTGCAAGATGGTTCTCTCTCATCATTAATGTTTCTGTCTCTCTCTCCCTGTCCCTTACTCTATGAAATCAATAAAAATATTTTTTAAAGTAAAAATAAAGCCAGTTTTTAAAAATATTTTTCTTCAGGTTCTTAAAACTAATTTTAAAATTCTTGGCTGAAAAACTCTTACTAGGTTGTGGTCATGACACTGACCATCTGTGAAAATAACACATGTCTAAGAAGTTTGTCAGGAAGGGCGACAGTCACGTAAGTTTCACTTAAAATGTAAAATGCAAGCAATAACAATTCTATATTTTGTAATATTATCACTGTCCCCATTCAAACACACATGTACTTTGATTTTATATTTGGATGGAACAGTCCCTGAATTAATGTTTTTTAAACAACCATGCCTTACTGGTGGAAAATTTTAACCTAAGCATTTAGCAGAAAAGGATTATTTAGAAAATCAAGTTTATCAATTCAAAAAATACATGCAAGTAATATTATCAATATGATGGCTATAGCAACACTGACAAATTCTATCTAACATCCTCTCTACTTTTGTAGCACTTATCATCTAACATACCCACATATTTATTTGGTTTAGCATCTATTTTCCTCTCTCCCCCTTCATGACCTTTAAATTTTAGCTGATAAGACATTTTTATTCTGTTTTGTTCACTGCTGCATTCCCAGAATCTATAACAGTGCCTAGCATATAGCAGGTGTTCAATAAATATTAGTTCAATAAGCTGAATAATTACACAATCACAGAAAAAAGATTCCCAACTACTAAAACATTTGATTGGGTGGCAAGAATGTGGGCAAGAATGTTTTTACACAGTATTGAAATACACAATCATGTTGCTCTTCTTTTGTCTGTGTACATTTTTACTACACACAAATATTTATACCTGTCAGGTTGCTTCTAAAGTTTTCAAATAAGGCAGAGAAGCATTTTTTTTTCATCTACACACACACACACACACACACACACATAAATTACACACCTGCTTATATTTATTTCCTTTTGAGTGTACTTCCTATACATATATCATGGTGGGGAACCTTTTTTCTGCCAAGGACCATTTGAATATTTATAATATCATTCTCGGGCTATACAAAACTATCAACTTAAAAATTAGCCTGCTATATTTGGTCAAACGTTTAATTAACTCATCCCTAATGCCTTGGCAGAGCCAGACCAGATGATTTCATGGGCCGGACATTCCCCACCCCTGGTATATATCTAAGAAGTATCCCTTGACTAGCAATTCTTTCAAGCATCATTCACAAAACTGGGGACTGTGATTTCTATCAAAACATAATGTATAAGTAGTTGGACAAACCATCAAGGTCTAAACCAGTAGCTGACAAAATTTGAAAATCAAAAATCAATAGAATGGTTGTCATGACTTGAGAGAGAGGGGCACTAGAATAAAGGCTGCCATATATATGATATACATATATATACACATATATACCCATATATACATATATATATACATACACACACACATATATGTATATACACTTTTTTTTTTAAAGAATGCCCTGGCCAGCATAGCTCAGTGGATGAGCATCAACCTATGAATCAGGAGGGCTTGGTTCAATTCCCAGTCAGGGCATATGCCTTGATCCCCAGTGTGGGGCATGCAGGAGGCAGCCAATCAATGATTCTCTCTTATCATTGATGTTTCTCTCTCTCTCCCTCCTTTCCTCTCTGAAATCAAAAAAATATATATTTTTAAAAATGGTCAAAAGACAAATAAACAAAATAAAATAGATTTTATTACAACAGAAATGCCAATATCACCTCAATTACTGCCACACCCATCTGCATAGCTATTAAAGAAATGGATGTGTATGTGGTTGCATGTGTATGCATATACACACATGCTAATAGTTATGTAAATAGGGAATGGAAGGGAATGGTAGATTTCTCATACTGTAACACTGGAAGACTTATTGGCCACAAGCATTTTTGCACACCTTAAAAATTAGAGGCATACTGTAATTCCATGAATGATAGATAACACAGTACACTAGAGGCCCGGTGCACGAAATCCATGCACTGGGGGTTGGGGGGGGTCATGGGTGTCCCTCAGCCTGGCCTGCACCCTCTCACAATCCAGGACCCCTCAGGTAGGGTCCCTATGCCTGGCAGTGATCAGGGCCTATAGGGGTTTTCCTTCCCCTGGCTTCCGGCAGCTGGCCCCACCCCCGCCGCTGCCACTGCTTGCCATCTATGCGGCACTGCCCCCCCTCCCCCTCCACCAGTCGCCTCCCTCCGTGGTCAACAGGCATGGGCTGCAATCGCTTGGCCGGCCTGGGTCTCTCTCTGCAGGGTGATTGCTGGCCGGCCCCGCACACCCTCCACAGTGTCGCTGGCCAGTGGCCTAGGCCTCCCTCTGTGGGGCAATCGATCACAGGGCCCCCAGATCAATCGCCCACAGAGGGAGGCCCCGCCCACCCGCCACAGCACCCACAGCAGCACTGCCAGCCGGGAGCCTGGGCCTCCCTCTGTGGCCGCCGGCTGGGTGGCCTAGGCCTCCCTCTGTGGGAAAATCATGGGGCGATGGCGGGGCCCCCTGACCAATCACATTGCACCCGCCTTGGCTGGCCTGGCGCCAGTGCATGTCATAGCGTGATCATCCAGAAGGTCATCCAGTCATTTTGCTGTTTGGTCGTTCAATCGATTTGCACATTATGCTTTTATTATTATAAACTAGAGGCCCACTGCACGAAATTCGTGCACTGGAGGGGGGGGTGTCCCTCAGTCCAGCCTGCACCCTCTCCAATCTGGGACCCCTCAGGACAGTGGTCGGCAAACTGCGGCTCGCGAGCCACATGCGGCTCTTTGGCCCCTTCAGTGTGGCTCTTCCACAAAATACCGACTTCTGCGCATGGGCCACGAAGTTTCAATCGCACTGTACGTGCGCACCCGCACGTGGTATTTTGTGATCCCCCACAGGGATCGAGCCTAAACCGGCAGTTGGACATCCCTCTCACAATCCAGGACTGCTGGCTCCCAACCGTTCACCTACCTGCCTGCCTGATTGCCCCTAACCGCTTCTGCCTGTCAGCCTGATCACTCCCTAACCACTCCCCTGCCAGCCTGATCAACGCCAAACTGCTCCCCTGACAGCCCAGTTTCCCCCAACTGCCCTCCCCTGCCGGCCCAGTTGCCCCCAACTGCCCTCCCCTGCAGGCCCAGTCCCCCCCAAATGCCCTCCCCTGCAGGCCCAGTCACCCCTAACTGCCTTCCCCTGCCAGCCCGGCTGCCCCCAACTGCCCTCCACTGCCGGCGTGGTCGCCCCCTAACTGCCCTCCCCTGCAGCCCTGTTTGCCCCTAACTGCCTTCCCCTGCTGGCCTAATCGCGCTGAACTGCCCTTCCCTGCCAGACATCTTATATTGGCCATCTAGCGACCGCGTGAATAAGCCCGTCGTGTTC
>NW_005871076.1:7031697-7033208 GCF_000147115.1 Myotis lucifugus | reverse complement strand
AAATGACAATCCTAGTGACAGCTTCTGAAAGTCTCAATGAGTCAATGACTATATTACCATTAAATTTCATTCCAATTATTCTTTTATAAATTTTCATTCAAGGCTGAATATTATCTGATTCTTGAAACTTTAAAGACTTGTCTACAATTCAGCTAAAACAGGGAACATAAAACCCTATCACTATAAAGCAAAAATGGCTCTAAAGTCATAAAAAGAGCTCTAACACATCAGTTTCACCATATTTAATGGATGTAAAATGCTCATTACGTAACTTAAGGTAAACCTAGGGGGAAAAACCTACAAAAAAGTGAAGAAATTAATTCTGAAATTAAAAATTAAAGGTAAATATTTGCTGGGGGAATAAATTAAGTTACACTTTGAGAAAAGGTGACATTATCAATGACACTTCATTTTGAAACATGTTTTTTGATCCAGGTGGCACAATAAAAGAACAAAATTTAATCAGCTAACCATTCCTGAATATAGCAAGTTCAAAGTAAGCCCCATCATCTAGCTGTAAAAAAATAAAACATATGGAAGAGGGCCACAAAATATAATTGTAATGAACTTTATACATAAATCAGAGGCATCCACCAGTAATTTAGGCTCATAAGTGCTTAAAATTTAATAAAATGGAGAGCTATCCCAAAATGAAATCCTCCTTTCCTGACTACATACTGCTTAAGGATACACACAAGCTTATTATAAAACTAGAGGCCCGGTACACAAAATTCGTGTACTTGGGGGAGCGGGGGGTGTCCCTCAGCCCAGCCTGCGCCCTCTTGTAGTCTGGGAGCCCCCAGGAGATGTCCAACTCATGGCTTAGGCCCACTCCCTATGTCAATCAGACATCCTTAGCACTGCCGCGGAGGCGGGAGAGGCTCCCACCACTGCTGCTGCACTCACCATCCCTGAGACCAGCTTCTGGTCTTCTGGCTGAGTGGCACTCCCCCTGTGGGAGCACACTGACCACCAGGAGGCAGCTCTTGCATTGAGTGTCTGCCCCCTGGTGGTCAGTGCACGTCATAGAGACCGGTTGTTCTACCATTCGGTCGATTTGCACATTAGCCTTTTATTATATAGGACTAGTGGCCTGGTGCATGAAATTCGTGCACATTAAAAGGTAATTAATTAGAGGAAATATTTTAGGGTCCAAGGTGCAGGGGAATGGGATTCTTGGTTGGCAGGCCACTGACAGCAAGCTGACCAACGGCCGATTCTGCAAGGAATGGGGCTCCCTCCTCCCTCCTGTCAGCATCTGGGGTGCAGGTGAATGGGATTCCTAGCTGGCAGGCCACTGACAGCAAGCTGACCAACGGCTGATTCTGCAAGAAATGGGGCTCCCTCCTCCTTCCTATCAGGGTCCAGTTTGAAGGCCAGCCACGCCCCCAATTGCGTGAGACCCAGAGTTCCACCGCCCCCCAGCTGGGGCCCAGAGCTCCCTCCCACCGTGCCGAGACCCATCAAATTTATCCTAACTGCCCCCCCTGCAGCCGTCACCCAAGTGCTCG
>NW_005871076.1:6959709-7031597 GCF_000147115.1 Myotis lucifugus | reverse complement strand
GTCGCCCTCACTGCCCCCCCTGCCGACCTGGTCACCCCATGCAGCCTGCTGTTTAGTCATTTAGTTGTCCCTCACTGCCCCCCCTGCCAGCCTGGTCGCCCCACGCAGCCTGCTGTTCAGTCGTTTGGTGGTCCTTCACTAACCACCCTGCTGGTCTGGTTGCCCCACGCAGCCTGCTGTTTGGTCGTCCATGTGGTTGTTTCGGTCGTGACGGCTCCTGGCTTTTTATATATTAGGATGTCCTGCATTCAGGAAGTATTTGTAATTTCTTTTTTAAAAATTTTCCATCACCTTTTATTGCCTCTATGCCCTCTACCACCTCTATCCATCCCCCACAATTACCACACTATTATCTGTGTCCATGAGTTCTTTTTTTCTTTTTTGCTCAATCCCTCCATCCGCCCATCCCTCCCCCGACACACAAGCCATCTGCCTGCTATCTATGAGTCTGTCTCTATTTTGCTTGGTAGTTGTTCATTAAATTCCACATGAGTGAAATCATATGGTATTTGTCTTTCTCTGACTGGCTTATTTCACTTAGCATAATGTTCTCCAGGTTCATCCATGCTGTCACAAAGGGTAATATTTTCTTCCTTTTTACAGCAGAGAAGTATTCCATTGAGTAAATGTACCACAGCTTTTTTATCCACTCATCTAGTATTTATAATTTCTTTTGTTTTGTTTTGTTTTTTGTTTTCTTAATCTTCATCCAATGATATTTTTCCATTGATTTTTGGGGCAAGTAGAAGAGAGGGAAAGACAGAAACATCGATGTGAGAAAAACACATTGATGGGTTGCCTCCTGTATGCACCCCGACCAGGGCCCGGGCCAGGGAGAAGCCTGCAACCAAGGTACATGCCCTTGACTAGGATCGAACCCAGGACCCTGTGGTCCACAGGCTGACGCTCTATCTACTGAGCCAAACCAGCTAGGACTATAATTTCTTAACATCACAGAATTTCTGTAGAAGCTCCAATTCAAAGAAATAGAGAGATTCCATTACACAGAGAAAAGCCAGAAAAAAATAATTTAAATATTTAACAAATGTATATTATATGCCATCTTCATAAAGTTTCCTGTATAATCAAACCTATCACTCATTATGTACACATGAATACCACTTGGCTCTAGGAACACAAGCATTTCCTCACTTCTTGTTCTTTCTGCCTGTCACTACCTTTACTTTTTTTTCTGCCTGTCACTACCTTTACTTTTCTTGTCCCTATTCCATTCCAGCTGGGCCCTACTTTTAGTCACCACCAAAAAACTAACCCAACAAGCACAAATTTTTTTTCTTTATTTAGCTTGGAGCCTGATGTACAATTTGATATTTTCTTTCTTTCAGGCCAAGAACAAGCTTTAGGTATATTTTAAACCTAGAATCAAAGTTGTCTTCTGATTTTTGCTAGAAAGTTCTATCAAACCAGGGATAAATATCCTGTAATAACATCACCACTAAGCAACACCACTGGCTACTCTGCTACACAAATCACCTTAAATATATTTTTTCTTTCTTCTTTCCCTATCCTCTTACTTCTTGTTCTTATATCCTGCCTTTCCTCCTCTTAAACCTATTTCTTAGACCAATTATAAAAAGTAAATATACCACAGGAATCTGGTAAGTTGCCATTCTTGACTAGACCAAACAGCCCCAAAAAGCCTATGTCCCCGAAATGGGCACATAAAAAATCAATCTCAGAACTACTATAATTACTGCTTACACATCAAGATTTCTAAAGGTAAGGAGTTTGAAATTAATGTTAAATGACTGATAAGAATCAAATTTTGTTACCTTGAGAAAGCTGCATCAAGTGAATATGCAAACTGCCAGGGATAACAGGTTCAGGAAGTTCTTGAAGGAAAAACCTAAGAAGACTAATAGCTGAGGGAACATCTGCTTCCTTAACCAAATCCACTTCTTCTCCACTGTCGTATCTCTGCCGAAGCCACTCCACTGTCTCAGCATTTCCATTGACTTGAAAAAGTCCTTGTTGCTCCAGACCTCCTACATTAGTTCAAGGCAAAATTAAATAAGCTTCAACTTCAATTACTTGGTCATATATTCTCCACTCAACTTAAAATATTCAGACTTTTGGAAAGCCATTCTTAGCTCCCCTGACTGGGCTAAACACCTTCAAATTACACACCTAGAAACATACTAACTCTGTCTGTCCTGAGGGATATTCTATTTTATCCCACCCCCCTATTTTTTTAATATATTTTTATTGATTTCAGAGAGGAAAAGAGAGGAAGAGATAGAAACATCAATGATGAAAGAGAATCATTGATCGACTGCCTCCTGCACGCTCCCTAGTGGGGATCAAGCTCCCAACCCAGGCATGTGCCCTAATCTCCTGATTCATAGGTCAAAGCTCAATCACTGAGCCACACCGGTCGGGCTATCCCACCCCATTATCCATTAAAAATACTCCTAATATCTCCCCCACACTAAAATGCTCTACATTGGGCATTTCTGAGTATAAAACACACTAAAACGTAAAAAAAGAATTTCTATTGTTTTTCCTCATTATATTTTGGACTTTCCATGCTAAAAAAAAAAAAATCCAAGATCAAAAAGGGATAAGTTGTGTTTATTAAAACAAAGGCTAGCCCTCAAAGTAAGGAAATGTATACCATGTTCCTCAATATAGTCCACAACGTGGCGGACTATGAATGGAACCTCATTGTCTGGATGTCCTCCCTGCTGCAGCTCATCAAGTGGAATTCCAAATATTTTGTTAGCAAGAACGGAGTTGCAGTTACTCAAGGAAGGGGAGGAGCTCTTCCTCATATCTTTTTTGCAGCCAGAAATCAAAGCTGTCTTTTCTGCCAAATGAAAAACAACAAAAAAAGACTATAATGATTAACAGGTGGCAATATGACTAAATACATTGAAGAAAAGGCTTTACACCTCAGTGTGTTCTCACCTATTAAATATGTTTCAGTTATCAGGCCCACACTAGTATGTTCTACAAATAAAGTTCAATATAATGACCTAAGCATTTTCTCTACTATGTAGGGTTAGGTCTAAATACTCCATTTAGCACGTGCATATTTATCAAACAATGGCAAAGTTGATCATTAAACTTAGCAAAGGACATTAATGTCCTAAAGATGAATTAAAGGGCAAATCTGGCTCAAAGAAGACCTTTACTGACCAAGCTTATTAATGACACAGGTAAGAAGCCAAACCCAATCATGTCTGGACTCTGTTATATGAAACTCATCTAACCCCTCTATTCATAAGCACCCAAATGTAAAATAATCACTTTTACAAGTGTTTCTTTTACAAAAATCACTTTTATGAATAATGGGCTAATAAAAACAAGATTAACCAGTTCTTATTTCTACATGACAGAGCAGCCATAATATTTGTTTATAAACAAAGGAAATTTTTCAGTTCTAGACATCAACTTTCAATGAGAATATTATCAATCCTGTTTCATAATTACTCAAAACAAAAATGTGCACAGCACAGAAAAACTAAGTTATTAGTCTTAACTTTGTAATTGTGATCAGTAAAGAGGCAGTGGGAAAAATGTTTCTAATATCTGAAGCATCAAAACCAATCCCAAGAAAAATTCATTTTCTAAAATAAACATATTACAATATGTGGGAAAGGAGTATTTTTAAAAGAAGGGGGATAAATGGTGATGGATGGAGACTTGACTTGGGGTAGTGAACACACAATACAGTGTACAGATGATGTGTTGTGGAATTGCGCATCTGAAACCTGTACAATTTGGTTAACCACTGCCACCCCAATAAGTTCAACAAAAAGGAAAAAAAGAGAAAAAAACTTTTTCGAAAGTTAATAATGAACAAAATGATACAAACTGGGCTTTTTTCATCACCCCAGAGAAACAACTCCTTCTGCACTACAAGAGAATGATAACAAAGCAAAAAATGTAATCTGTTCAATACTCTGTTTTTTTTTAATATATATATTTTTTATTTATTTCAGAGAGGAAGGGAGAGAGAGATAGAAACATCAATGATGACAGAGAATCATTGATTGACTGACTCCTGTACACCCCCTACTGGGGATCGAGCCTGCAATCTGGGCAGGAACCTTGACCTCCTGGTTCATAGGTCGATGTTCAACCACTGAGCCACACTGGCCAGGCAATATTCTGAAGTTTTTACAAAAATAAAGTCCAGCCCTAACCGGTTTGGCTCAGTGGATAGAGCGTCGGCCTGCAGACTGAAGGGCTCCAGGTTCAATTCCAATCAAGGGCATGTACCTTGGTTGTGGGCACATCCCCAGTAGGAGGTGTGCAGGAGGCAGTTGATTTGATGTTTCTCTCTCATCAGTGTTTCTAACCCTCTATCCCTCTCCCTTCCTCTCTGTAAAAAAATCAATAAAATATATTTTTAGAATAAATAAATAAATAAAGTCCATATATACAGTGTATTCCCCCAAAAATGTATACACACTTTAACAGCTGATAGCTCAATTTTGAAAATAAAATGTCATTTAATAGACACTGCCTTTATAATTATTTAAAGTGTGTACATACGTTTTTTGGGACACCCTACAGAATAGATGTACCCACTGGATCAAGAAAGTGTCATAACATGACTAGGAAATTAATCCATCCAACATATAAGAACAGTAGACTTTAACTTAGGGACAGCAAAATGCCATAAATTTAAATTGTTTTAGGACACATAAGATCCATTCTTCAATACATCTGGTACCAGCTTATGACTACAAACCTCAATTTATAATCAAGAGCAGTATAATAGGAAACTCCAAAATCTCTGTGGATAATTACCATTTTGAAAAACTTACCTTTGAGTACTTAAACACCTAAGTTTAAAAAACGAATTCTGCACCAGCTACCCTCACTGAGCAAGCATTCTTTTGTCATTTATGGCTGTTTGAGATTATGGCAGAAGATCAGCCTGTAGTTCCTCATTGAAGAAACGCAGAATTCGATCAGTACTTCAGCAATTAATCTAGAAGAAAAAAAAAACAATTCTTTTAATTTCCTATAACATCTTTAACTGTGAGAAGGGACTAGAATAAGCAGTGAGGTTCATTTAGGAAGATTCCTATACTGAAAGGCATTCTTCCGCCTAAAAAAAAAAAAATCTATCTGTGACCTATTTAGGGGCAAAATCTTTTTTTTTTTTTTTTTAAATATATTTTATTGATTTTTTACAGAGAGGAAGGGAGAGGGATAGAGAGTTAGAAACATCGATGAGAGAGAAACATCGATCAGCTGCCTCCTGCACATCGGGGATGTGCCCGCAACCCAGGTACATGCCCTTGACCGGAATCGAACCTGGGACCTTTCAGTCCCCAGGCCGACGCTCTATCCACCGAGCCAAACCGGTTTCGGCATAGGGGCAAAATCTTGCACAAAGTTTAAAAGTCTAATGGTTAACTAGGGTAAGAATCTTTCTACCAAAAATAAATAACAGAACTGCACAGGAGAATCTTTGGCAGTACACATTTTCAGAGATTATGTTATTCAAATAATTCATTTTCCTCAATGGACCCACATTTGCATAGACACCCCACACAGTTCTATTCCATCCATATATACTCAGAACAAAGCATGGAAACATTTTCAGATCAAAGAATGAAAGATAATTTTAAGCTTGAAACTTCACTTACATACTTTATTCTTTTCTTTGTATACAACAAACATTTTGTTAGCAAGAACTAGTTATCTGAGCTTTCTGATTTGGAGAGGTAATAGTACATGTTGGAAAAGATCAATTAACAGAACCAGAAGGGCATGCACTCAAATATCAACTCCACCATTCTGTAGATGTGACCCTGAACAACTTCCATGTCTCTAAGCCTAGGTTTCCTTATATAAAATAATACCTACACACTTGTTAAGTTTAACTGAGATAATGCATGCATGTAATACATAGAGAATCCGTTTCCATTCTCTTCTTTGAATAATATTAAACACTAGCAAACAGGCTGGAGAGAGAGGGGAAGAAGGGAAAAACCTGTTTGGCAATGTTTAATCACCTGTGAATTCTCATAATCTATTTTAAAATCTTTTAATAAGCTCAGTAAACTACACTGAAGCATTCTGCTTAAGAAAAGTTCAGGGTTCAATATCTACAGGGGATTTGTTACTCCTCCTCGGATATGAAATCTGAAGATGCTCAAGTCTCTATATAAAACTAGAGGCCCAGTGCACGAAATTCCTGCACGGGTGCAGTCCCTAGGCCTGGCTGGCGATCAAAGCACGGGTGTCTGGCATGGAAGGGCAGGTCCCAGCTCTGGGCCCTGGGCAACACCTGGGCCACTGGGGCCCCACACGCCTCCCTCTGCCTAAGTCACAGCACCAAGTCCCCACGCAGAGATGTGGTGAGTGCGACCAAATGCCGCAGTCATATATTCAGAGGTAATATATATTACCCCTCCAAATCAGAAAGCTCAGATAACTAGTTCTTGCTAACAAAATGTTTGTTGTATACAAAGAAAAGAATAAAGTATGTAAGTGAAGTTTCAAGCTTAAAATTATGACATAAAAAGGGGTATTTGCTTGATGTACAATAAATGAAGACTCATTAGAAGAGTCTGTCAGAAGCAAATTATATATAATCGCTAAAATAGCTACTCATTTAGTGTCCTTAGTGAAATCAGGAACCAGTTATCTCATCCTGTGTTCTCTACTACTCTCAGCCTCTAACTGAACAATCTGAAAAGCATCTTTCCTAAGGTGACACTGGGTAGGAATCTATGAATTCATCAGTACAAAGATCCTTACTACTAGAAAAACAAAGGCATAAATTTTTCAGCTATTGAGTTTTTCTCCTGAAGAGCATCGACCATGAAGATGAAAACAGCAGCAGCTAATATTAAATGAGCAGTTCCTGTGTGCTAGACAGTTCATGCACTTTACATGTATTAATCGGGTATTATTCTTTTAACCTTTATTTTAATGAGACATTGCATAGAGATTTATCAATTTACCCACAGTAATCCCAACTGTTAAGGGTCAGAGGCAGAATTTGAACCCAGACAGTTTGAACTGGGTTCAAATTCTGGCTCTTAAAGTCCTTGTTCTTAATCACTATACAATTTAAAGTACCATAGAATCTCACATTTTATCACTCAAACTGGCCACAAAATCTTACATACATTTTAGGAGGTCATTTATTCCTAGCTTGCTGAAAGGTTATTTAATGCGTGACATTAGTGGCAAGCCCTACTAGTCAATGATTATTCACTTGAGACCTTTATGTAGAGCACATTATTGAGGGCATTCAGACTGCAGTGGCCCAAAATATTTCTGCAGACTGCAAAATAGTTTTTGACATTACTTAGTCCTGCTCCACTCCCCTTTACAGAACTTAAATCAGGGGTCCTCAAACTACGGCCCGCGGGCCACATGCAAATACAAATATTGTATTTGTTCCCGTTTTGTTTTTTTATTTCAAAATAAGATATGTGCAGTGTGTATAGGAATTTGTTCATAGTTTTTTTTTAAACTATAGTCCGGCTCTCCAACAGTCTGAGGGACAGTGAACTGGCCCCCTGTTTAAAAAGTTTGAGGACCCCTGACTTAAATCATGTAAATATTCCTTCTACATCTGTAGTGAGTTGAATAGTGTCCCCAAAAATCTCATGTCTACCTAGAACCTCAAATGTGACTATTTGGAAATAGGATCTTTATGTATGTAATTAATTATCTCAAAAATGAAATCATCCTAGTTGTAGGGTGAATCCTAAATCCAATGACTGGTGTCCTTATAAGATGATAAGACACACACAGTGGGTAAGAAGGCCACATAAAGATGGAGGAAGAAAAGTAAGTTATACTGTCACAAGACAAGAAACAACATCAAGAGCCACCAGAAGTTGAAAGAGGCAAGGAAGTCTGCACCAGAGCTTCAAAAGGAGTATGGCCCTGCCCACACCTTAACTTTAGACTTCTGGCCTCTTGATCTGTGAGAGAAAAATTTCTATTTTAGAGTCACCACATTTGTAGTCATTTGTCATTGTAGTCCTAGAAAAGTAATGGAACATCTAAACTACAATTTCCAATTCTCAAAGAATTAAAAAAAAAAAAAATAGCAGGTACCACAAAAAATGTCCCAAAGAAATCTGATGAAATATCTTAACAGATAGGATCAATAAAATGAAAAAGGCAATTAAATAAAAGGCTTAACACAGAGGATACAATGTGTAGACTTTCAAGGAATAGAGTGGTCCTGATACACCAAGATTGTGGTTCCATACCCAATCAGGGGACATACAATCAGCAAACAACAAATGCATAAATAGGTGGAATAACAAATTATTGTCTGTCTCTCTCTCCCTAATAAATTTTAAAAAAATTTTAATACGTTTTTATTGATTTCAGAGAGGAAGGGAGAGGAAGAGATAGAAACATCAATGAGCCCTAACCGGTTTGGCTCAGTGGATAGAGCATTGGCCTGCAGACTCAAGGGTCCCAGGTTCGATTCCAGTCAAGGGCATGTACCTTGGTTGCGGGCACATACCCAGTAGGGGGTGTGCTGGAGGCAGCTAATCGACGTTTCTCTCTCATCAATGTTTCTAACTCTCTATCCCTCTCCCTTCCTCTCTGTATAAAATCAATAAAAATATATTTTAAAAAAGAAAAAAGAAACATCAATGATAAGAAAGAATCATTGATTGGCTGCCTCCTGCACACCCCCTACTGGGGATAGAGCCCACAACCCGGGCATGTGCCTGACTAGGAATGGAACCATGACCTCCTGGTTCATAGGTTAACACTCAACCACTGAGCCAGGCTGGCCAGGCCAATTTTTTTTTAAAATTTAAGATATAAAATAGCCAAAGGCTTCCAAAATGATGATTTTATTATAAATCAAAACAGCAAAGTCATTTTATTTTATTTTTTTTTAAATATATTTATTGATTTTTTACAGAGAGGAAGGGAGAGAGATAGAGAGCCAGAAACATCGATGAGAGAGAAACATCAATCAGCTGCCTCCTGCACATCCCCCACTGGGGATGTGTCCACAACCCAGGTACATGCCCCTGACCGGAATCGAACCCGGGACCCTTCAGTCCGCAGGCCGACGCTCTATCCACTGAGCCAAACCGGTTTCGGCGAAAGTCATTTTAAATACAAGTGACAGTTGCCTGGCATGATGGCATTGACAATGAATAAAAAATCTTGAATTTTACATTACATACTTTACCATGAGGCAAGAGTGATAAAAGTAATGTAATTAAATACCAATTATTGATAAAGATGGCTGATGGGTACATTCAGAAAAGCCTACCTTCATATTCCAAACTGAATTCTGCTAAGGCTCAAGGTAGTTTTGCACTCCATTCAGATCCATTTATATATAGACATATGTATGACAGCAACACACCATTCTTATTAGCATAGAATCTAAGTTTTAAATACCTAATAAAACTAGTGAGGGTTTTTTTTAAAAGGTAGAACACCAGCATCAATACTAAATATAAGAGCAGAGAGCAGATAGCATTAGCTCTTACATATGCAGGACTATTTTAGGGCTTAAGTATATATCACTCATTTATCCTTACATAATCCTATGGAAATAGATACTCCTATATATCCATTTCACTAATGAGAAACTAAAAAGCACTGAGAACTAAAAAGCAGAGCTGATGGAAATGTTCTATGTCACAATTGTGGTAGTGGTGGTTACAATGCTTAATGTACTTGTCAAAATATGTAATGCTTATTGAACTGAACATTTTAAATTGGTGAATGCTATTGTATTTAAATTATACTTCAACTAGTGGCCCGGTGCACAAAATTCATGCACTCGGGGCAGGGTGGGGGAGGGGGTAGGGTGTCCCCCAGCCTGGCCTGTGCCATGTCACAGCCGCAAGCCTCACATCCCTGGGCCCAGCACCGGGGGCAGGGATGCAAGCCTCACATCCCTGGGCCCAGTGCTGAGGGCAGAGACGTGAGCCTCACGCAAGTACCCGACACTGCAAGTCCCCGCTCAACCACGCCTGCTGCACACACAGCCTCCTGCTGATCAGTCGTTATGCGTGAGGGCGTCACAACCATTTGCATATTAGCCTTTTATTATTAAGATAAAGATGAAAAAATAAAGAGGAAAATATCACACAGCCCAGCAGACATGGCTCAGTGGTTGAGCGTCGAACTATGAACCAGGAGGTCAGGGCACATGCCCGGGTTGCAGGCTCGATCACCAGTGTGGGGCGTGCAGAAGGCAGCCAATCAATGATTCTCTCTCATCATTGATGTTTCTCTTTCTCCCTCTCTCTTCCTCTCTGAAATTATACACACACACACACACACACACACACACACACATATATTTTAAATATTTTTCCACCTCAAAAGAAAAATAAAAGATTTATTTTAACCATATTTCAAGAACCAATCCTGGCCCTAGCTGATTTGGCTCAGTGTATAGAGCGTCAGCCTGCAGATTGAAGGGTCCCGGGTTCAATTCCAGTCAAAAGCACATGGCCGGGTTGCAGGCTCGTGCAGAAGGCAGCCAATCAGTAATTCTCATTGACGTAATCATGTCTCTCTCTCTTCCTCTCTGAAATCAATGAAAAAGTATTTTTTTAAAAAAGAACCAATCTTGTGTTTGCCCCTTCTGTGCTATCTAGCATATCCAGAAATTACAATATAATTTTCAATACAGCGTACCTAAGAAATACAGAATAAAGTTAAACTGAAAACATTAATTACAGACATCAGTTTAAAGTCTTTTCAAAGTAAATAATTTAAGAAAACACTACAACAGTAATAAGATAAGGTCTACAACTTACTATTAACAGTTTATCATTTTACATATAAGGCAACCTATAGTAAGAGCAGTATCTGCCACCCTAACCGGTTTGGCTCAGTGGATAGAGCGTTGGCCTGTGGACTGAAGGGTCCCAGGTTCGATTCCGGTCAAGGGCATGTACCTTGGTTGCAGGCACATCCCCAGTAGGGGGTGTGCAGGAGGCAGCTGATCAGTTTCTCTCTCATCGATGTTTCTAACTCTCTATCCCTCTCCCTTCCTCTCTGTAAAAAAAAACAATAAAATATATATTTTTTAAAAAGATGGAATAGTTTGGTCTCGCTCAATGTATCCATCTATTCATTTAAATGTCCATTAAATTTAAAAAAAAGAAAGCAGTATCTGCCAAGATAAATTATCATTTTCATGTGAAAAAGTTCCACCTTCAAACTCAATAGAAATAAACAAGAAAAGTTGCTTTTGTCCAAAATGCTTTTGACAAAATAGGATACAATTTACATAGAGAAGCTTAAAAGAGCTACCTCAAAATTGCTAAAAATTACCCCCCCCCCAAAAAAAAGCAAAACAAAACAAAACAGAAAACTCATCACTAATATACAAAGAGAGAAGAGCCAAGAGGGAGCTAGGTCTCAAAGATGGTAAGCTGTGGGAAAAGAGATTTAAGTTTGTAGACAAGTGCTGTGTCTAACTATAAATCAGTGAACCAAACTTAAGAAAAATAAATTTACCCCTGCTCCATACATTCAGCTTTTCATTAGTATACTCTAAACAATGCACCGAAGCAAAGGAAAAGGCACCTCTTTCATTCTAACTGAACAAGGATGGTACTTCAAAAGTTGCCAATAAGCTAAATTGGTGGTTCCTTCCTAGACTGAGAAACTGGCAAGGCATTAATTTGTCTGAGATCCTTAACAGTACACTAAGCAAACAGAAAGGTTGAACACATGTCTCACCAGCACATAAACTGATCGGTCAAGTGTTCATAGATGCTATTTGATCAGGAAAACACAAGTCATTTAAATTATTATTAGACTCATATTGACTTTGCTCAAGTAATTTATCAAAGTATAAGTAAGAATTCATTAGAAAGTTTTTAAATTAAAGAGAGCTCTAACACTCAAAAGTTTAGGAACGCCTTTGCTACAAAGAAAAAAGAAAGTATAAAGGATTTCTTGCAAATCCTATGCCTGAGGATTTGTTCGCTTCAACATACTATTTTTTAAGCATATTTTTATTGATTTCAGAGAGGAAGGAAGAGGGAGAGAGAGAGTTGGAACCATCAATGATGAGAGAGAATCATTGATCGGCTGCCTCTTGCACACCCCCAACTGGGGATCGAGCCCCACCCGGGCATGTGCCCCCAACCAAAATCGAACCTGGGGACACTCTATCCATTGAGCCAAAACCAGCTGGGGCTCAACATACTATGTGAGGGAACAGTACCCCATGGTGATTCCATGAAACTACAATGAACAATGGAATCAAGCATATTTTGTAGGACTATATTTGCCAAATCGTGGTACTAGATACAGAACATATTTTTCAGACTACAACTCACCTAATGTAAAACATTTCACCTAGAGACAGCTTACTATTCCTCTCTTATTCAAAGTATTCAGGCAAAAATTGGTTGCCCCTAGAGATAATCTATTGGTAATAGATTGCCTAATTTTTGACAAACTCAAAAAGGGTTTCATGGGCACAGTCAAATATTTTATAACCTATAACCATGATTTTAAGTTATTGAAATTAAGACAAAAGTAATAAAGCCAGAGGGAAATAAAATTCCCTGTGACAAGTCCCCTAATCTATTCTCACCAATCTCAATACTAAAACCTAATCTGAATTCCCCTGCACAAAATTCCTAATTTTTTTCCTACTGCCTAGAGGCCAAGACAATATATTTTTTAATCAGGAAAAAAACTATGAGCACAGTCCTCAAATATGTATGTTTATTTCTAGAGTAGTGAACATTGTACTAGCATATTATGCATATCATAAATATACACAAAAATATTTTTTAAATAAACAGAAACAAAAATTTCAATTCTACACTCCTCTCTCTCCCTCCCTCCCTCTCTCTCTCTCTCTCCCTCCCCCCCCTCTCACACACACACACACACACTCTCTCTCTCTCTCTCTCTCTCTCAATAGGTCATCTGCCTATCCAAAGTGCCACACATACATACACACACACACACACACACACACACACACACACACACACTCAATAGGTCATCCATCTACCTATCCAAAGTTCCAGTACCAGTACCTCACTTTTGAGATCAGCAACCCAAAGCACTGGTTCTCCTACTTCATCTGGGAGTGGGGAGGGGTTTATTCAAAGTAAGTTTACAGTTGTGAATACAGAAAACAGAGTTTATTCTTGGATTATTATTTATTACCTGTTGTATTATCTTCTATACAAGCAACTATAAACCTACTTTTGTCCCACCCTGTATAGAATGCAAAGCCACAAGCCAATGCAGCATTCAGGTGACTGTAATACATACAAAGTTTTAAGAACCTCTGGCATACAGGATAAACTCTAAACTCCATTGCATGGTCTACAAGTATGTCATCTACCAGTAAAATCTCCTTTCCTGATACTCCTCCACCTGACTGGACTCTTCAGCAATAAATACTTAACTACTTGAAGTTCACACAGGTTTTGCACATACTATTTTCTGTGCTTGGAGCCCTAACTCAACACCATGACCAACCCCATCCTGTTCAACAAACTTATACTGATCTTCAAAAGTCTCAACTCCAGGTCTCGCCAATTTGGCTCAGTGGATAGAGCCTCAGCCTGAGGACTGAAAGGTCCCAGGTTCAATTCTGGTCAAGGGCCTGGTTTGCGGGTTCGATCCCCAGTGTGGGGTGTGCAGGAGGCAGCCAATTGATGATTCTCTCACATCATTGATGTTCCTATCTCTCTCTCCCTCTCCCTTCCTCTCTGAAGTCATTAACAATATATTTTTAAAAAAATAAATTTTTTTTTTAAAGTCTCAACTCCAGCTTCCTGTCAAACATTCCCTTACTTCTTGGGACAGACAGTTCTTTGCTCCTAATGTACCTTTCACCTTTTTAGCAATTACCTCACACAATAGAAGACAGGAACCATGTCATTTCACATTTGTATCACCAAAGACCTCACACAATGCCTGACACATAATTTTTTTTAATATACGCTGAATAAAGACATAAATGAGAAGCAAATAATGTTGGCTGTTCAAAGTTAAAAGCTGTCATACCGACTTCCGGCAATAACCAAAGATAATCAAATCAAGAAGGGAAAGCAACCATCATTTATAGAATATCTGTAAGCATTTTACAGATTATTTCTCATACCAAGAATAATGCTGTGTGAAGAGCTTAATGAGGGAAAAAGGAGTACCTATGTAATACTTTCAACAATAAAGATTAAAAAGATCAACCGAAGGACTTGTATGCATGCATATGAGCATAACCAATGGACACAAGACACTGGGGGACATGGGAGGCTAGGGGAGGGTCAAGGGGAGAAAAAAAAAGGAGACATATATAATATTCTTTGTAATACTTTAAGCAATAAAACAACTAAAAACACAAAAAATAGCAAAAAAATAAAATAAAAAATAAAGATTAAAAGGAAAAGTAAAAAGGTAAAAAATAAAAAAGAATGCCGCAAAGCAGGCACTATTCCCCTTTTACATGTATTGTGAGTCTCAACTCACTTGGCTAAACTTCAAAATTTGAAATGGTTATGCTAGAATGTGCCACTGGATCTAACTGCAAATCTTTCTAATGAAAGTCTTAAAAAAAAACCAGAACATTAAAATAAGCACCATTAAAGGGCAAACTATTTACTCACATTTACTTAGAAACCAGCCACAATTCTGATTCAAAAAGCCAAGAAGACCATGTGGTACCTGGAGTTAGTCTCCAAAATTAGATAAATTTCCCCAAAGGATGACCTCTGAAATATCTGTCAGATCTAGAGTTCTACATGGTTCACATATCAGTACATTAAAAATAAAATAAAAACAGGAAAAAGTTTAATCTTACTTATGCAAGTATAAAGAAAGGTGACACTCTAAATGCTTGTCTCCTGATTAAGAGGCAAACCTATAATGTTCTATGGCTAGATGGCCCCCCCAAAGATTCCCTTTCCCCACTTAATGTCACTGGTCTGCTAATTTAGCATGATTTTCTATTAAGTCAAAGTGAATATCTGCTAAATTAGCTCTTCCCACTAGGTATCAGCACAATGATGGATCCGTTTTTAAAAAAAAGGTACACGATTTTATATGCATAATAGAGAACACATTGTCAGTTATGTGTGTGCATAATCGTAATTTTTACAAATGTACTCTTCAAGACTCCTCTATTCTAGTAACCTTTCACCTCTTCTCCATTGAAAGGATGCACACCAAGGGCCCACTTAGTGCAATGAGTTATGTCTTAAGAAGACCAGTTTATCATTCCTTATAGCTCATTAATACAAAACTACAACAAACTTCATTTTTTGTATAAGGGATATTAAGGGTAATTGAACAACTTGTTCTAGCCAAATGAATCCCTTGAAATCAGAACATTTCTCTTTTTGCACAGACGTATAAAAACTGCTTTGGGGGAAAGTAAGGAAACTGGAACATGAAAAAAAAAAATACTAATTATACTTATTTGTATATCTGTCTTCTCCATTAGACTGTGAACTTTGAGTGCAAAGAAAGTATAGCTATAGCAATTTATACTACTATTTCCCCAATACTAAAGTTAGTGTACAGCCAAAACCGGTTTGGCTCAGTGGATAGAGCATCAGCCTGTGGACTGAAAGGTCCCAGGTTCCATTCCGGTCAAGGACATGTACCTGGGTTGCGGGCACATCCCCAGTGGGAGATGTGCAGGAGGCAGCTGATCAATGTTTCTCTCTCACCGATGTTTCTAACTCTATCTCTCTCCCTTCCTCTCTGTAAAAAATCAATAAAATATATTTTAAAAATAAATAAATAAAGTTAGTGTACAATGAAGAGGGAAGCCATGCAGACTAAGATTATTCATAAATGATAACAAAAGTAGTCATTTTATTGGAGAAAAACATTTCTGCCATTTTCTCTGTCCTAAAACAATGGCATTCTAATAAAAAATATTTTACTTCACCCAATGAATAATTTTATGACACTGTGATATGCCTTCCTACATCTTTCCAAGGACTGAAACTGTCACAGATCCCTAATTGGTGACACAATTAAATTGGAGAATATACTGCCCCAGTTTGTTTTTTTTTTGGGGGGGGGGGGGGTATTCATTTTATTTGTTGATTTGAGAGAGGGAAAGAGAAAGAGACATCGATTTGTTGTTCCACTTATTTACACATTCACTGGTCGATTCTTTTATGTGCCCAGACCAGGATTCAACCTGCAAGGGGATCCAGGTGCAATCTTGGGAGTATCAGGACCTCGCTCTGACAAACTCAGCTGCCCAGCCAGGGCTCTGTCCCAGTTTTAAAAGCAGCACAGATTCAGGAAGTAAAAAGGGGCTCCGATGGATGTACAAATGATGACCAGTTCATTGAATTCCATTCAACAAGTACTTACTAAATGCATAGACCTGTGAGAAACCGGGCCAACAAGTACAGCACGATAACAAAAAAGGAAAGTTGACGACAAAAGTAGCCTCACATTAACCCAAAAAGTCACTTAATTCAAAACTATCCTTTAATGTCTGCCTTTTTAAAACTAAGTGCATCCCAGTTATTTGTTCACAGTCAGCAATACTGTGGCTCCGGTTGCCATTTTTACATGATCACAAACTTGAAAGATAAATGCCCAACACTTTAGAGACTTTTTTCATTAATTCGACGGCATAATGGGGAACCGAATGCAATTTTGCAACTGTCTTTCTAAAAGTCAACTTCATTTTTCATTGATTACAAACAAAAAAGCTCACAAATTCCCACTGGGCAAGTGTGCGAACCGATTCAATTTCCTATAACCTTATCTCGGAAACCAGCCCCCCCCCCCCCCCCCGGAAACGTAACGCAGTGCCCTCTGGCCTGACCTGTGCGCAGTGCCTTCTAGACCAGGTCCCCAGGGCAACCAAACAGGCTAATTCCGGCGGACTTCTTCCGAGCGATTTAAGGAAGTCGGCCCTTCGCTTCCTCTCTCACGTGATCTTTAAAAGGGGCGCAGTGAGCCTTGTAGCGACCACACCTCCCTTTTCGCATCAACTTCGCTGCCCAGCATAAAGGAAGTGGGCAGGGAGGCGGCGGCGGGGCCGGATGTCCAGGAAAACCCGCCAAACAAATCTGGGGTTGCGGGGGCCCTCTTCTATTTGGGAGAGGCGGGTCGGGTACGGCCCGCCCGCGCCGCACTCTTCGCCTAAAACCGAAAGGCTTCCCCTCAAACCCGCGCAGCCAGGGCCCGGCTTCCTTCGCTTTTCCTCAGAGAGAAGAGCGCGCCTCTCTACCAAATGCCCACACCTGCAGGTCCTGGCCAGGGCGCCTCATTTCCCCGATGCCCTCCGCCCTTGGGCCCGCCGCGGGGGGAATGGCCCTCGTGGCCCTCCATAGCCGGGGGGGGGGGTGGCGGGGGGGAGAGCCGCGGCGACCGGCGACCAGCGCATGCGCAGACAGGGTACCCGCCCGTTCACCTACCGTTGGAACCGCGACGCCCCGTTCCCCGGCCGCGGCCGCTTCTCCAGGACCCGCGGGGACGGGAGGAGGACGAGAACTGAGGCCTCGAGCGCGTCCGCGGCCGGCAAGCCTCTTCCGAAGACGGCCGCTGGCGAGGGTCTAGAGCGGCGGCTGAGGCACGGGGCCAGCCCGATAAGCGACCCCCGGATGTCCCCGGCGGTGGCGGCGGCGGAGACGCGGGAGAGGGGGCGGGAGCGGCGACGGAGGCGGCAGCTGAGGCGCACAGCCTCCCTAACGGCAAGCGGGAGGAGCGCGGAGGGCGGAGGGCGGGCAGGGGCCGGGCCGGACGTGACGTACGTGGGAGGGGAGGGGGCGGGGCTTGTGCGCCGCGAGGGCGGGGATACCCCCAGCCCCAGCCGCAGGCTCGGAGTCTGCGGGCTTCGGGAACGCGTTTCTTCTCCTGAATTCGGGCCCTGGATTGGGGTGCGAGAAGCCGGGCGCGGGCCTGAGGGAGGCGTCTGGGGCTCCTCAGCCTGGGGAGGGGCTGTAGGAAGGATAAGGACCGGTCGGCCGGAAGACCGAGGTCGCGCCTGGGCTCTGCGGAGGGGGTCGTGCCCCCCTGCAAAGGCCAGAATGACCCGGGTGCCCTTGTCCGAGTTAGGAGCACCGAGACCTTCACGGAAAACCGCCGGCGGACCGAGGCGGTGACTCAGGCTCCTAGTCCCAGAACCGGGGTTAGGTCGGGGACCACGGCCGCCTCCCACCTGCCTCCTCACGTGAGGACGTGGCCTAGACTCTAGAGCAGTGGTTCTCAAGCTTCCTAATGCCCCGACCCTTTAATACAGTTCCTCATGTTGTGGTGACCCCCAACCATAAAATTATTTTCGTTGCTATTTTATAACTGTAATTTTGCTACTGTTATGAATCGTAATGTAAATATCTGATATGCAGGATGTATTTTCATTGTTACAAATTGAACATAATTAAAGCATAGTGATTAATCACAAAACCAATATGTAATTATATATGTGTTTTCTGATGGTCTTAGGCGACCCCTGTGAAAGGGTCGTTCGACCCCCAAAGGGGTCGGACCCACAGGTTGAGAACCGCTGCTCTAGAGAGAGCACAGATGCCTCTGAGGCCGAGGGAGTCTGAGAATATGAAAGTCCATAGGCAACGTGTTCACAGGGAGCTTTCTATACCAAACCAGAGTTTGAGAGGCAGACCTGAAATGAGAAAAAAAGAATGGGGAGCCCTCTGAGCCTGGGGCGCCTGTACTTCATTGCAGCTCCCACACGCTCCCAAAGGTTTGCATATTCAGCCCATCTCTGCTTTGCTTTAGTCTGTTAAGGGCTTTAGGTGTTCCATTGAGTAGAACACAGTGTTCTTCCTTTGGACGCCCTGGCAGTGGGTAGATCCACACCTACACAAAGAATTCTGGGTGTCTGTAAAAATATAAACCACCACGATTCGCTTGTCCCCTACCTGCCTCAGCTGGAAGTCAGTAACCTGGAAAATGTAAAACAAAGAACCCTCATAGAACTTGAGACAATATTAAAAAAAAAAAAAAAGTCACCCTATGAGATGATCTGTAAATGTGTTACAGAGGCCAGGGTGGCTCCCAACTTTCATCAGAGTAAAATAAATAATCTGTAACTTAAGTGTCACATGCCCAGTTGATGCTGTCATAAAAGAAGGGTGGGGTCCATAAAGAGTCTAGAACCAGCAGAATCTCAATAAGAATGTATTGTGAGCTCCCACTCTGTCCAAGAGAAAGGTTACTGATTCTAATAACCAGGACCAATACCCATGATCAGGACAGTTAAAAAAACTTAATTTGGATCAGTCACACAATCAACAAATATTTACTGAGTGTTTACTAAGTTTTAGTCTCTTAGGATACTTTAGCAAATAAGATTCCTGCCTATTTGGGGTTTATACCTAGCAAACTTAAATTCTGAATATTCTTTTAAGAACATATAAAGGCCCCTGCTGTGATTCCACACTCATCAAGTAGTCTTCCCATCCCTCAAGGGGTCTCAGAGTAGATCAGCACACCCAGTGAGAAACAATTGTCCAAGGCACAGACTGGTTCTAGTTATACTAGCTATACAGTCTTTCTCAATTAATGAATTCACATCATGGTTTATAATCAGGCTCTGTTCACTGGGTTGAATTATAGAGTTGTTTTATCCAAATTAATCTCCCAGAGCCTGATTAAGTTGGAGTGAAGTGAAATGTAAGTTACTGAATCTGCCAAACTGAGGACCAGACAGATCTGGTTTCATAGAAGCCCAATCAGGATGCAGCCTATGCAGTCAGCTTTGCATCTCTCTTTAAACATCTTAAATGGAAGCTTTACCTGTGATTTCATGCTTGAAGAACAGGAGCAAAATAATTGCTTCTAAAGCTTAATCATAATCTAGTAAAAATCATAAGAGAGTAAATTATTAGAGTAAAAATCCTCCTGAACCTGCCCCGCCTATGCAACATAAGCTCTTGCTGACATAACCGACTGTAATAGGTACTTTATTCTGAGTATGAAACCCAAGACTGTAAGTTCCCAGAGGACAAGACTCCCTTGCATTTATATGCCCTACTCCCAACATATGGGAATCTCAAAAAACAAATGAATTGATTTAATGATCATTTTCCTCTATAAAATTCAAGAACATGTTTTTGGAAGACATTTTTTCCAGATCTTACTTTATAATAGGTAACCAGTATGTTCAACATACTGTTTTTAACTTTTAAAAATAAGACAGAATACCTTTGTTTTTATCTTTTGCCATCCCTTTAAACCTGTGCAGGGGAAGTAGATCTGTCATACACCCAATTCAGTAATAGAAAGTCCTTTGTCATTGAGTCACAAAGCGTGAAACTCTTCCCTCTTTTCCAGCTAGGACAGCTAGCTCACTCCTTGCGGTGGAGAGGCATCATGCCTGGTCTGTCTTGCCCTCTTCTAGCTTACCAACCAGACCCAAAGGGAGGGAGAGAGAAGAAAAGAAAGGGAAACAGGAAAGTTCTTAACTTTTATAGGAAGTGGCAGTAAAGTGTTTTGTCCAAACTAAATTAGTGTGACTATTTTCCAATAGATGGCAATGAAGTTTCTGGACAAAGGAGAACATATTTCTGATGGTGCTGTTTAGGGCAGCACTGTATGGTTGATCCACAGCTGGCCCACATGAAGCTCTCACGCGCTTCTTGTCCAAACTGACTTGGGGGTATAGGCCAATCCCAGTTCAGCTTCAGTATTCCTCTGCTACTAAATACCTGCCAGTCCTTCTCTTGTCCCTCTGTATTTCCCTGGCAGGAGTAGACTCAGGTCCACTCTGCCCCTCAAACTGCAAGAGACACATCTCAAGTACCTGAACAATTCCATTTTAGGCTTTCCTCAGCTTGAGGTAAGAGTCAAACATAGCATACTGGCAACAGTCTCAAAAGGAAAACTCAATATTCTCACTTGACCTTTTATAACTTACTATAAGAATTTAGTCTTATCTACCTGATTTTGTCTAAATCCTCTCATTTATAGGGGAATTCCATTTTATAACTAACTTTAGTGAAATTTTTTTGGGGGGGTGGGGAAAAATCGTTGGGTATTTTGGTCCGGTTCTCAACTGGGATGATTTTTTTGTTTTTGTCATGTCTGGAGACTTTTGGGTTGTCAAAACTCAGAAGGGGCTATTAGCATCTTGTGGGGAGAGGTCAAATAAGCTGCTAAACATTCTACAATGCACAGGACAGTCTTCCCTACAACAAAGCATTATGTGGCTGAAAATGTAACTTCAATTTGACATCTTGGAATTTCTACACTTGACAGTCACTATGAGAATACCTCAAAGTACATCCCTTTTTCTTCTTTTTTTTCTATAAATTCTTTACCTGTAGATGTAAAAGTGACATTTTAATATATAACTAGTATCAAAAACAGCATTTTAGAAAAATGTTTGGCCAGGATGAGAAGTGACTGGTATGATTCTAAGACTTCCTCTGGAGGGGAGGCCTGCCAGAAAAATTATTATTTTGTTTTTTATAATGAGACCACTCATTTATTATAAATACCAGTGATACCTGAATGAAGAAAAGTAAATTTCTCTCTGCCAGGAAAATTATTATTTTGTTTTTTATAATGAGACCACTCATCTCTATATATAAAAGCCTAAGTGACTGTTATGACCAGTTGACTGAATGACCAGTCCACCAGGTTGCTATGATGCACACTGACCACCAGGGGACAGACACTCAATGCAGGAGTTGCCCCCTGGTTATCAGTGTGCTCCCACAGCCAACCTCCCACGGCTGGCCAACCTCCTGTGGTCCCTCCCCATGGCTGGCCCTGATCGACCCAGATTGGGACTGGGCAAGGTGGCCCCAATTGGCCCCGATTGATAGCCAGGCCGAGGGACCCCACCCGTGCACAAATTTGTGCACTGGGCCTCTAGTTTATTATAAATACCGGTGATATCAGAATGAAGAAAAGTAAATTTCTCTCTGCCAGGAAAATTATTACTTGAAGTGATATTTTTATAGCCCAGGGAAACAAACATTTTACCCAACTTATCTGAACAGAGGTTAAGGCCTCTCAGAAGTAAAGTCATGAGTCAAATCACCATGGAAGGAATATATATTTCGTGCAATCCCAGACCATGTCCTAGATGCCAGAGAGGACTTCAGTATGCCTGCCTCCCCAGAGTCACCAGTGTCACTAGAATGAGACTTGAAGTCAGGAAGTAGCTCTGTCTTTGCAGTCACTTTACAACTAATACCCTTATTATTCAAAGAGAATGCAATAGCCTGGCCAGCATGGCTCAGTGGTTGAGCATCAACCTATGAACCAGAAGGTCACGGTTCAATTCCCGGTCAGGGCACATGCCCAGGTTGCGGGCTCAATCCCCAGTGTGGGGCATGCAGGAGGCAGCCGATCAATGATTCTCTCTCATCATTGATGTTTCTATCTCTCTCTCCCTCTCCCTTCCTCTCTGAAATTAATAACTATATATATTAACACACACACACACACACACACACACACACACACACACACACAGAATGCAAATGGACTTCTTCCCCCCCCAGCTCCTCACCATAGATTAGTTTGATTGAAATTCAGCTCTTCCAGATGTAGTAGGATGTTGAGCCCAATCTCTTTGTGCCATCAATAAGGAAACTTTCATTGTTCCCTGTGTCTTCCTCTCACTTACTGGTCTCATCTCTGACCAAGGCTATTTGAGTGCTAGCATATAGATTAACTTTTGTTCAGGAGGCTGCTATTTTCTTTTTTTCTTCCTTTTTTGTTTTTTTAATTCTCATCCAAGAATATTTTTTTCCATTGATTTTTAGAGAGAGTGGAAGGGAGAGAGGGAGGGAGGGGAGAGAGAGAGACAGAGAAACATTAATGTGAGAGACACACATCAATTGGTTGCTTCCCAAACGCGCACCCCAACCCGGGCTGCGGATGAACCGGAAACCCAGGTACGTGCCTTTGACTGGAAATCTAACCAGGGACCCTTTGGTCTGCAGGCCAACACTCTATCCACTGAGACAAACCGGCTAAGGCTCCATTTATTTTTAAATGAAAACCAAGAACTCCCACCCCCAAACTCTTGGTGCTGTTTTTAAAATCTTCTGAACCTCATGAGTTACAACAAATACAAGCACACCTCCTCCTTAATTAGAAGCATTTTTACACTGCCCACTCATAAGTGTAGATAGGGATGGGAAAATATATGCAATTTTTGTGGGGATGGGTGGGGGAACTCCTCCAGAGGGAGAAGAGGTTGTAAGGACTCTGACTTCCACTGAGCAGTAAAATGCTATCAAATTCATCAAACTCAGTAATTACTTTTCACTTTCTGGAAATACTAATTTCTTCTGAGAAAAAAGAAAGGACTAAAATCCTAACAAAATTTAAGTCTTCTGAGCGAGAAGCAACTCACCATTAGAGAATAGTATTTCTGGCTCTTCTGAGGAATGCAATGGAAATTTGTCTGTGTCACTTTCCCCCAGATCACTGTGTCAGTGTGCAAGAATGCATGTTTTTCATAAACAAAAAATATATATATACTAGAGGCCCAGCGCAGGAAATCGTGCACGAGTAGGGTCCCTTGGCCTAGCCTGCGATCAGGGCCATCTTTCACCCGGCTCTCCAGTCCCCAGTCCCATCCCGCCGCCACCCACCCAGTTCTCCATGGTTCCCCGTGTTCGCCATGCTGCGAGTCTGTGGGCTGGGAGGTTGCGGGGGAGGCGGGGAGGGACTGAGAGGTGGTCAATGCACCTCATAGCGACTGCTCGAGCAGTCATTCCAGTCATTATGGTCACTGGCCCTTTATAATATAGTAGTACTAGCTGCAAAGAGAAGAAACTGTTCCAGGGTGTACAAATCCCATGCCAACATCAAAATAATGGCAAATACTGTTCTGATCTTAGCAACCCGAAGTGACCTTTATACAATTTATTTATTCAACACAGATTTCTTGAGAAACTCTTAAGGGCCAGGCACTATGTTAGGGGACATAATCATGATATTTGCCCTGAAAAAGCTTCATCATACATATCTCTGGAAGAGAAATGTTTTTGGAATAGAACCATAGTTAACATAATGTTGATTTCAGCTTCTGTATTCACTCACACAGCCATTGGTGCCATCCAGTTTGGGGAACTGGAACAATTGACAGTAACTGTCATCTTTGCCAAGTCTACATTTTTGGCCTGATAACTCAAAATTCAGTGTATGACAATAACATAAACCAATGAGATTGTCAGCTATAAGACTAAGTTGTTTGGAGTTCTTTATTAAATCCTATAGTCAGCTAGATAATTTTTCTACAATCAGAACTTTTATTGTTTAAAAAGAAAAATAGATGTCCATTTCTTCCCTCTCCCTATATCCATGTTAAGGAAAGAAAAAGTGCTCAGAGACTCAATGAGACATTCACAAAACCATGGGCCTTCCACTGCCTCTTTCGCCAGAAATCTAGGTAGGAGGGTCTTGCTCTTGTCATTCTGCATACCCTACCTCTTCATTAGAGGCTTTAGGCTTTTTGTCCTTCCTATCTTTTTTTTTAAATATGTGTTTTTATTGATTTTTAGGGAGTGAGGAAGGGAAAGGAAGAGAGAGAAACATCAATGTGAGAAACTGCTGCCTCCTGCACACCCTCATCCCCCCGCCCCCCCCCCCCGCCCCCAATGAGGGTTGAGCCCACAACCCAGGCATGAGCCTCGACTGGGAATCCAATTGGCAACCTTTTGGTGCACAGGGACAAGGCTCAACCAACAGAGTCACACTGGCCAGGCTGGCCTTCCTACCTTTGGACCAGCCAAGCTCCTTCTCAAACTCCTGTCATTGGGCCCACGCCTTCTGTGGCAAACCAACAGCCCATATATTTGCAGATTGCAATCTATGTGCAACCATATTTTTGCTAAATATTTACACTTGACTGCCCTTTTTCACTAAAGAGAAGGGTGTGATGATTTGCAGAAGCATTTAGTGTTTTCCCAGTCCCAAGCTCATCAGCAGAGAAGCTCTAAAGCATGGAGGCTCACACCCTTTATTTTAGGCTTTCATAGTGAAAGAGAAACCAAACTGTGAGAAGTGTTATAGTTATTATGCATGTGTCTTATTATCCCTCTTAGCTTGTGGCACTGTCTGTATTCTAAATAAGTATCTTGCCAAAAACAAGTACTGTAAAAACAGTATTGAAAAAGAAATGGCAAGGTTTAACCAAATTTGTTGTTAATAAGATTTTGCTATTTGTTTCTTCTTGTTGGCTTTATAATTTTTTTCTCCATCTGGAAAACTTTGATACTTCTTAGTTATTCACACACTTAAGATTTTATTGAGCACCTAGTTATGTGCCAGGTACTGTGTTAAATGCTGGAAACACAGTAGTGAACACACTAGACATGATTCCTGCCTTCTGATAAACACAAGTTATTATTCCTGTTGCATGGCTAACTCCTGCTTATTGTTCAACAAGCTCAAATTCAGCTTAAGTGTCCTAAGTGTCACTCTAGCTGGGCAGCCTCCATGACCTTATCTAGGTTAAATAAGGCATCCCTATTCTCCAGGCCTCTGGCATCTTGCCCATATATCACATTGGCAACTTCCCCAAAACTGAGATCTCCGAAGGGCTATATCCTCAGTGGGAGAACAAGAAAAAAACCTGACCTGCAGAGGGAAAGGGTAAGGATATCTGACTATCTTCACGTTAACTGTGGATGGAACAGAAGAAAACAAGTCTCCTCTGAAAATTCCTAAACAAGTTCCCAAGCATACTATGGGGGCCAGAATTTCAGACTGTCTATGTGACCCAGAAAACCCTGAGCTGATAATCATAAAGGTGATCACTTTAGTGCCCCCAGGCACCCTGTATAAGCAAAAGTAAATCCTTTCTGAAAATCCTACAGGTAAGGTTCCAAGAAATATGACCTTATAATAAATTATCATCAAAAACACAAGGATATAATGAACTTCAGAATACCTGCAATGACTGCAAGTATTCTAGTTCAGATTCAGAATATAAAGTATGTGTGATATTGTGATATAATAAGAAATATGGCCCTAACTGGTTTGGCTCAGTGGATAGAGCATTGGTCTGTGGACTGAAGGGTCCTGGGTTCAATTCCATACAAGGGCAAGTGCCGGGGTTGCAGACTCGATCCCCAGTAGGGAGCGTGCAGGAGGTAGCCATCAATGATTCTCTCTCATCGTTGATGTTTCTATCTCTCTCTCCCCCTCTCCCTTCCTCTCTAAAATCAATACAAAATATTTTTTAAAATATTTTTAAAGCTATATGTATTTTGTCTTTGTCCCAGATCCCTAGCACAGAATATTCTGTTATTCCTAACAAGTCCCTTTCCATCACACCTAAAGAGGTGACTTAAGGCGTGGCCCCTAGAGAGCCTCAGGATGGGGCGGATGCCAGAAAGACCAAAGGATTGGAGGGTTGTAACTTTCAGCCACACCCTTGACTCCCAGTGAAAGGAGGAGAGTTCTGTAAAAACAGCCTTCAGAAGCTAAAAGGGCAAGGAAATGGAGTCTCCCCTGGAGGCCCCCTAGATTTTCCCCTAGAGCCCAGATTTTAGCCCAGTGAGACCCAAATTAGACTGTGAGATCATAAATTTGTGTTGTTGTTGTTGTTGTTGTTTTGGAATAATTATAGATTTACAGAAAAGTTACAAAAAGAGTATTCAGAGTTCCCAGATTCCCTTAATACTACTACTTAAGCCTTTTTTAAAAAATAGACCAGCCCGTTAGGGAGTTCAGTCAGTTAGAATATTGTCCTGATACACTAGGTTGCAGGTTTGATAAGAGCATATACAAGAGGCAACCAACGAATGCACAAATAAGTGGAACAACAGATTGAAGTCTCTCTCTTCCTTCCACTCTCTCTCAAATCAATAAATAAAAGAAAAAAATAGACTTAGAACAGTTTTAGGTTCACAGCAAAAATGAGGAGAAGCTACAGAGACTTACCATATAGCCTCACCCCCCTCAATATGAATGTGTGTTGCTTTAAGGCCATTACATTTGTAGCAGTTTGTTAGAACAATTAAAAATAATAATAATACAATGACAAATGGCATTTCTAGGAGAAAAAAAGAGAGAAGTAGATTGTTTAAAGTGCTAAAGAAAAACGAGAGAATAATTAATCCAAAATTGAGTATAACTGTTAGTTCCAGTGAAGGTATGGGGCACGTTGGTGGGACACCGCAAGACAGGGCTGCACCAGCTTCTAAGTTGCTTCTGTGGGAGCTAGAAAAAGGACCATTCTTTGGGCAGATGAATTAGAAAATGACAGCCCGCAGCCTAGCAGCAGACAGAGTCTTTGTACCCAAGGAGACCTCCCTCCCCTTGGCAAGGACCTCTGTGCAGTGCACAACTTGCACCCACCACAGTGCTGGCAGCCCCACCACAGACCTTCAGGGGTTTTGTAATGTTCTGCTTCTCAAACTGGGTGGAGGATACATGGATTCGTTTTTCAGAATTATCCTTCAAGCTATGTATATACATTACATACTCTTGTATAAATATTGTTGCCAATTTTAAATGTTAAAATATCAGCAATGTGATGAAATGTAGGGCCATTCCCCTCTGCATACAATCTAAAAATCAGCAAGTTCTGAGTGATGTTTTTCTTAACTCCATGTAATCTCTTTTCAGAGTTGGAGCAAGTTACCCTTGAACAGGAAAACAGGATTTCCCTTCTTTCAGCCCATCCCTGTCTTAAATAAGAGGTTGTGTCTGTTTTCTCACCCAGATGTTATACACAGTGGTAGGAGCGGAATGTGCAAACTCCAGAGAAGTTGGGGGGCACCTGTAATCCAAGAAAGCTCCCTGAGACCTAAAGCGGAATTTCATTATTAGGAATCTGGCCTGTCTGATAAAATCAGACATGCTGACTCAAGAGGAAACAAAGAGATATCAGGAGTCTTAGATTCTGAGAAACTGCAACTCTGAGTTCACCTTGACCCTTCCAAAGAAGTCCAGGACCTTTCTTTAATTTTTTTTTTTTAACAGAGCACTTTGGGTAGACAGACGGCTACCAAAATACCTCTCTCTTGCTCCCAGGCAGTCCTGACATCTTCAGAAGGGTCACTTGGATTCACTGGTCCAACAATCCAAGCCACAAACCATGAAGAGGAAGTTTTGCTTCTTACATACAAGCTCTTCCTGCCCTTCCGGACCTAAGACGTGCTTGGCTCTACCCAGCTATTATGTTGGACCTACCATAAATAAGTACTCAGAGAGGGGTTGAGAGATGTCTAATTTATACCACCACCCTTTATAATTTAATTTCATATATATTAAGTCCTCACTTACTAGTAACATCATCAATAGGTTCTTTAAGAAAAATTATGCATAATGAAACCAATTTTACCGTAGACTAGTTGACATTAACAAGAGTTAAGTTCCTATGGCTATTTCTGGTCACAAAAACATCACCAAATTTCTAAATAAAGACCCAAAAACTTTCTAATATTAAATACTTAAATAAATGTGAATTATACATACATTTAAGAAAGATTAATAAAAACAAGTAGAATCATTATTTTCCAACCTGCTATTGCAATTTAAGGTCACGAGTGGTCGGAGCCTGTCCGGGCAGATCAGGGTGCAAGGTGGGAACCCACCCTGGACAGGATACCTTGCATGGCAGGGCCACTCACACACAGACCCCACTCAATCAGACGGGGACAATGCGGACATGCCAGTTCACCTCATGTGCATATCTTTGGGATGTGGAAGGAAATTGGAGTACCCAGAGAAAAACCATGCAGACATGGAGAAACCTGCATGCTCTACACACACAGTGGTCCCGGTGGGAATCCATTTTTTTCTCATCAACGTTATAAAATGACATAGAGCAAAATGATATTATTTGAGGAACCGCTGTACAAAAATAATATATAGTCATCAGGAAAATTCAAAAAATGTAGAAGACTAAAGAATAAAAAGCAAAACTCTCTCTTTACCCTGTAATCTTACTCCCTTTACTAAAGCTAAACTTTATGAGATACTAGAGGCCCGGTGCACAAAAATCATGCACTCTGGGAGGGGGGTCCCCTCAGCCCAGCCTGCGCCCTCTCACAGTCCGGGAGCCCTCGGGGGATGTCTGACTGATGGGGAGCGGGCCTCAGCTGACAGATAGACATCATTAGCACTGCTGCAGAGGCGGGAGAGGCACCAGCGTGAGCCCAGCTTCTGGTGCACTGACCACCAGGGGGCAGCTCCTGCATTGAGCGTCTGCCCCCTGGTGGTCAGTGCATGTCATAGCGACTGGTCATTCTGCCATTTGGTCGATTTGCATATTAGCCTTTTATTATAGAGGATATCCTCCCACACCTCTTTTCACACAATTATAAAATGCACACACTCACAATTATTTTTCTTAATATAAAAAGGATCATACTATAATGTTCTATAATGTGCTTTTTACAAATAATATTCCATAAAAATATGTCTATATTAGTAAATTTAAGTTTTTGCCAGTTTTCTATATTAAAAACAGTAGTGCAATAAATGCTTGTACACTCGTGTATATTTGTGTTTAACAGATTCCAGGAAACAAAATTGCTGAGTTAAAGAGTAACACATTTAAAATTTAATAGATACTACCAAACTTACCTCAGAAGAGGCTTTGTGAACAGTATAGGAGAATGACTATTTGCTTAAATGTTCACCAACCATGGATATTATGTATATTTTCACTTTTTGCCACTTTGATGAGCAAAAACAATAGTACACATTATTTAACTTATATTTTCTGAATTACAAATGAGGCTGTGTATATGCTTCCTGGCCAGTTGTATTTCTTATCCAGTGCATTACTGATCCATCGCCATTGCCTATTTTTCTGCTTGTAACTTCCTCATTTTGATCATAAGAGTGGCTACTATATATTGAGCACTTGGTTGTGTGCCAGCCTCTGCACTAAATGCTTTAAAATGTTTTTTTCTTTGAATATTCTGTACATGAGAAATATGAGAAACATATGGAGATGAAATTCAAACCATGGTCTTTTTCACTAGTCTCTTTTACTCTAAAAGCTGCACTTTCTCCACTGTATCACTATACCAAAAAGCTTCATTTTGCTGAAACGCAGAAACTCCAAATGGAGTGACTTACCAAACATAGCCCCGTAGCTACATGCCCATCTCAGTCCGGACCACTGGCAAGCTTTTCACCACCCTGGTCTTACTTGAAAACTGCAAAAAGACTGTTCAGGCAAATTTATCAGACTTCACTGCCTATAATATCTGTGTCCTTAGAGATAAAGAACCAACCCGCAGGACAAGGGTCGAAGATAAAATAGAAACTTCAAAAACATGGAGACCTTGGCCCCATTCCATCCATATCTCAGTCAAAGCAGAGGGCTGATGGCAGGACAAGCCAGCTCTAAGACTAGTGTGGTTTTCAGTCACCTCCCAGCACCCACCAGCCATGCTAATTTTTTTAAAATATATTTTTATTGATTTCAGAGAGGAAGGGGGAGGGAGAGAGAGATAGAAACATCAGTGATGAGAGGGAAACATTGATCAGCTGCCTCCTGCACGCCCCCCACTGGGGATGGAGCCCGCAACCCGGGCATGCGCCCTTGACTGGAATTGAACCCAGGACCCTTCAGCTCACAGGCCGACATTCTATCCACTGAACCAAGCCAGCCAGGGCTAATTTTTTTTTTTTTTAACACTGAGGCTGGATGAACTGTCAATCAAAGGCATGAGCAACAAACAGTTTGAAGTTCTGCTCTTTAAAAAAATCAAGATGTTTATCTTACAGCCCTTCTATTAACCCAGAATGAAAAGTGTCCTTAAGAATTTCACCTTGCCGAAACCGGTTTGGCTCAGTGGATAGAGCGTCGGCCTGTGGACTGAAGGGTCCCAGGTTCGATTCCGGTCAAGGGCATGTACCTTGGTTGCGGGCACCTCCCCAGTGGGGGGTGTGCAGGAGGCAGCTGATCGATGTTTCTCTCTCATCGATGTTTCTGACTCTCTATCCCTCTCCCTTCCTCTCTGTGAAAAATCAATAAAATATATTTAAAAAAAAAAGAATTTCACCTTTTTTTCTCAAATGTGATTAACCTAATGAGAGGTGTAGGAAATGTAATTTTATGATTTTATTGTTCATATTAATCATAATCTTCTAAAGAAAAGGAGGATGGAGTAAATTATGTCTGAGAAGCTGCCAAACTTCCTTCCTTCCAAAAGCATTAATTAAATGCTTGTGTAACCCTATATAATAAAACCCTAATATGCAAATTGACCAAACATCGGAAAGACTGGTGGAAGGACCAGTCGCTATGATGTGCACTGACCACCAGGGGGCACATACTCAATGGAGGAGCTGCCTCCAGCCCGCAGGCCCCAGGCCAGCCAAGGCAGGTGCCAGTGGGGGCCCCCCAATTGCCCCACCAGTCGCCCCACAGACAGGCCCTGATTGCCAGCCAGGCCTAAGGACCTTACCCATGCACCAATTTTATGCATCAGACCTCTAGTAAATTGATAACAGCTTGAAGTGGGGTATGTGGAGGTGCATTAAACAAGTCTTTCTACCTTTATATAATCAAACCTTTCCAACAATAAGAAGGTGTGTGTGTTTTTAAAGACTTATGTGCCAGACAGTGGAGGTACAGCAAATTGAACATAGTTCCAATTCTTCTGAGGATCAAAAATCCCTTTCATTATTATGTCAACATGTTACAAAGCACTTTCACATGTGGTATCTGAGTCATCCTATAAACACATTATGTTTGCAAATTCAATGGAAGCCTCCTACCTTTCATTCTTTTCTTCCTGATCTTTCTTTGTTCTCTGAGATAAATCTAACATAGGAAAGGCTCGAACTCTAACAAGTAGGATTGTGGTTGGGGGTTGGGAGAGGTGAGTGAGACCTTTATCCTATGGGTGGAATTAGTTTCAGGATGCTTCAGACATTTAAGATTCTGATAATATTATCAGAATCTCCACCCTTTTAAATACTTAGGGTGAGCCTTTCACTCACAAAATCTTCCTTTAAATTCAGGTGATTCTCTTATTTCAAGACAGTTAAACTGGGTCAGAAAAAGAGTCACTTCCCCAGGATTAGATAGCAAAATGGAGTAAAATTTCATTCCCTTCACCTCCCAGAATCTCACTCTAGTGAAGCTCAACCATGAAGGCTAGAGGCCTGATGCTTACAACTAAGTTATGTTTTAAATCAGATCGATGACTGCTCCATAGAGCTGCCCAAGAAACTCATTTACCTTTGAATTCTGTCACCCTCAGCTCTCAGAGCCCACAGGATATGTTCTGCTTCAATTCTCTTTTAGAAGTTTCTACCTACGAATATTTCCCATGTGGTTATAATGTCCTATTCATGTGTACAAATGTCCATTTCTTAAGTTAGCCATGAAAAATTCCAGAGAGTTCAGCCTTGCTTCTTTGTTGTCTAATTCTTTTTTTGCAAAAATTGTTTAAAATATGTTTTTATTGATTTTAGAGAGAGAGGAAAGGAGATGGAGAGAGAAAAACATAGATTTGTGAGAGAAATATCAATTGGTTGCCTCCCATATATGCCCTGACAGGGATCGAACCCATAACCTAGGTATGTTCCTGACTGGAATCGAACCATCGACCTTTTCACGCATGGGATGATGCTCCAACAAAGTGTGAGTAGAGGAGTTTATGCCCAAAGACAGGCCTGGTTGTCATAGGTCAGCACTTTCCTATTATCCCCACCTCACCCATAATTACTTCACCTCCCACCCTATTTGCACACAACCTAGAATTGGATGCTTCCTTCCTCCTTCCCAGGAAATTTAGGTAGATTTTGATGTAAAAGCAGCTCCAAGGATTCTCCAGGTTCTTTCAGAGACACAGCTGAGCAATCATTTCTTTGTCAAAAGATCTACACCAGCCACTACAGTACAGACACACAATTTTCCAGAGCTGAGGTAGACAAAGTAAAAGGCAATGGACAGAAGTGCGATGGCTGGAAGGAAGTCCTGGTTTCCCTAAGCATCACTCCTCCAGCTTTGTGGGGGAGCTGTAGAGGCGCTTGCCTGACTCAGCCAGGGCCATGCTCCCAGGCTAAGAAGTGAAACACTGCTGGGTCCCAAGGTCAAAAGACGACAAACATTATGGAATATATTTGTCCTGGGACTGACTGGCTTTTCTCTCAGCTCCTCAGAATTTAGCACTGCCTCATCTCACGCATGTTCTCAATGCTGAGATAGATCCTAGTGGCCGACAAAGCCATGGAGATAAAGGACCAGACTAGAAGACACCCTGACAGCCCCAAGTAGAAGAGCTGGCTCAAGTTGCAAGACATCTAATTGCTCGAGAAGGGGAACCTGAGGTTTTCCCCAATAGCTCTAAGCACAGCCTATTCTTAGCATCTCCTGGCACCAGCCATCGTACCGGAAGGTTCAGTAGAGCCAAGTGAATGAGAGAAAAAAAGCTCCCATTATCCCTAAAACAAGCCTACTTCACCTCCCAGCCTCTGAGAGAACACCAAGCAATGAGAACAGCAACCAATGAAGCATGGGAAGAAAGTATTACCTCATCAGGGTGTGACCCCATTCGCTGACATTACTCTGGGCAAGCCTTTAACTGGAGTAAATTAACCCATGTCGGGGACACAGACTTCACAGGAGACTCCTCGCCTACCCTACTGCTCCTTATTTTCAAATTTTAAAAAGGAGTGGATGGGGAAACAATAGACCTTTCCTAACATTTTCTTAAGCATATCTATATATATAAAAGCCAAGTGACCAGAACAATGGAACGACCGGTCACTATGACGCACACTGCAGCGGCCAACCGATCGGTCCCTCCCAACTGCCCACAGCCCCTCCCCCCTCTGTTCACCCGGCCCCAATCGACCCCCATTGGGGCAGGCGGCTGGACCCCACCCATGCACGAATTCATGCCCCGGTCCTCTACTATCCTTCCTATATAATAAAAGGCTAATATGCAAATTGTACCCTCAACCTGGAGTTCGACTAGGGAGTGGGGCCAGCCGGCCAACCTCCCGCCTCCCCTCCCCCCGGCTGGCCCAGCCCGATCAGCCCTGATTAGAGTGGGTCGGCCGGACCCCACCCATGCACGAATTAGTGCACCAGGTGTCTAGTAGTTATATAATGGTTATGAGCCAGTTTAGATTTCCTCATCCAAAAAATTATTAGTTGGTGACTTTTAGGCAAAAAGCCATTTGCAACAAATTGATAAGGGAGAGTCAAGAGAAGGAGGTAGTCAGGCTTGTTCTAAATCTGCAGTGTAACTGTCAGAGGGACAAACACCAAAAAGAACAATAAAAATGAACACACTTTGGAGCACATTGGCAAGAAACTGACCTTGTTTTTGCAACTTATTACTTGAAGTTCTTTTCATAGCTACAGCCTCCGTTTTTAGTGCAAACTGCCAAAAGATATCCTGTTTTGTGGGGGTTGTTTTACATTTTAAAAATATATTTTTATGATTTCAGAGGTGAAGAGAGAGAGAGACAGAAACATCAATGATGAGAGAGAATCATTGATTGGCTGCCTCCTGCAAGCCCCACACTGGAGATCAGGGATCGAGCCCACAACCTGGGCATGTGCCCTGACCTGGAATCAAACTGTGACCTCCTGATTCATAGGTCAACATTCAACCACTAACCCACGTGGACCAGACCTGTTTTGTTTTTTTAAAAAGCAAATAAATGTCAGCAGACAGATGTTCTAGTTTATTACTTCAATCCTATAATGAATAAAGCTCTCAGTAGACCTGTCTTTCTGCCATCAAACCCCATAGTTAATAGAACCAAAAACAAGATTGTTTTATGTATGCTTCAGAAACTGTTTGCATTTAGTAATTAAAATCAGGGGAAAAGAAGGCACATCTAAGATGACCTTGCTTCCATCAAGTAGAGGTTATTAGCGTTCATTTAAGAACTGATTTGCAAACAAGGCATGGAAGCCACTCTAATTTCAAATATCGAGAGCTGAGTATTTGCGAAGAGAGTCCTGTTTTCATACTGTATTCAGAGGCTATTTTGGCAACATATTAGTAATTATATATTTTATTCTTTTTTAAATATATTTTTTACTTATTTCAGAGAGGAAGGGAGAGGGAGAGAGAGATAGAAATATCAATGAGAGAGAATCATTGATCAGCTGCCTCCTGCAAGCCCCACGCTGGGGATTGAGCCCACATTGAGTCATGTGCCCTGACTGGGAATCGAACAATGACCTCCTGGTTTTTAGGTTGATGCTCAACCATTGATCCACGTCAGCTGAGCATCTTTTATTCTAAATTGACTTAAACTTAAAATTGACAGAATGTAGTGGTGAGGATTGTTGCTGATTGATGTTGTTGTTTCCCTAAGGGCTTAAAAACAGCTATTTTTCCTTGAGGTAGGCTAACCCAATGGCTGGTTCACTTGCCTAACAATGTAGCTCACAGTCAAGACTCCTTCCACTTTGTGGCCAAGCCTATTTGAACCCAGCCCAGACTGCAACCCGCCAGTCTCAAGCATGTCAGAATCTGTGTTGAAATCTTCAAACTGGCTCTAGCTGGTTTGGCTCAGTGGATAGAGTGTTGGCCTGTGGACTGAAGGGTCCCAGGTTCGATTCCAGTCAAGAGCACATGCCTGGGTTGCTGGCTTGATCCCCAGTAAGGGGAGGCAGCCAATCAATGATTCTCTCTCATCATTGATCTTTCTATCTCTCCCTCTCTGAAAAAATAAAAATATATTTAAAATATATTAAAGTGTACAATTCCGTTGTGTGTTTTGTGTGTTTTTTTAATCTTCAAACTAGAGTTCTACAACAGAGCAATTTTACCACATTAAAAAAGGACTAAAGACCAAAATCCTCTGGAGAGATGATTCTAGCTTGGGGAAATCCTTGAAATAAATTGTATATGGAGGCTGTGAGAAAGGGACCCTAAAGAGATGAATATTCTCTTTCGTGATCATGTCTCAAGTACCTTGTAAAAACTTTTATATGTGACACCTTAGTTCATTCAGCTGACCTTTACTCAGCTCTTCTCTGTGCCTGGTGCTATTTTTATAAAGATGTGTCTGCCCCATGGGGCCAGGTCTTAATTCAAGTTTGGCTCCCACCACTTCCAGAAATGCGCTATAAGAAATAGCTCAGCCAGGCCGGCGTGACTCAGTGGTTGAACGTAGACCTATGAACTAGGTCCTAGGAGGTCACGGTTCAATTCCCCATCAGGGTACATGCCCAGGTTTCAGGCTTGATCCCCAGTGTGGAGTGTGCAGGAGGCAGCCAATCAATGATTCTCTCTCATCATTGATGTTTCTATCTCTCTCTCCCTCTCCCTTCCTCTCTGAAATCAATAAAAAAAATTTTTTTTAAAAGAGAAAGAAATAGCTCAGAGTTCCCTAATAATTTCAAGGTTCCTTAATAATTTTTATTACCTGTTGAGAACTTACTGTGTGCCAGGTACTCTCCATATAGCAAAGGTTCCCAAACTTTCTTTGTTCACAGAGCCCACAGTGTCTCAGGAAGTTTTCCACCATTCCCTTAAGCCAAAAGAAATACCTAACAGCTCCATTTATTAAATAATTAGATCCAAACAACTTAAAAATTATTTACTGTATATACTAATAACTAAGTAGCTGTTCAGGCAAAAATGATACATGTACATTAAAAGAAAATATTAGTGTTATTTTATTCTGAAATAACCAGCATTACTTAATAATGGGATGTGTGTACCTAATGCACACTGCTCAACTTTTTAATCAGATCAGACACCACGGCCTTCATTTTGTGTTCAGGTGGATTTTCACATGGTACTTGCTTTTTATCACACTGAAAACCCAGCTTCGTGAAGATAGGACATATGGCATCAAGGAATGCAGCACCATCACATGTTGAAATTGTGACCTACCTCTGGTACCCAACAGATGTCACTGTGCTTCCCTCAAAAATTTAAAATATCCCGTGGTGGTACCTGTATGAGTTCACTGCAGAGCCTTAGGGCATCTCAACACAGTTTGGGAACCAGGGACACACACGGTTTCATTTCCTCTTTACAGCAAATCTGCTTTGTAGGTACTCCTCCAATTTTATAGATCTGGGAATTAAGGCTGAGGACAGTTAAATAATTTACAAAGTCCACATAGCTAGTAAGTCGCGCTGCTGGGATCTAAACCTAGGGCTGCCCAACTCAGCACCCACATGCTCTCCCTGTTAGCCACACTATCTTTCTCACCACCTTTGCAGGATATTGCATCACAGACCATCAGAGGTGAAAGGGATCCCAGGGGTGATTTAGTCCCAGCGCTCTGGTTTTACAGATAAAAAACTGATGCTCAAGAAGGGACATTATTTGACCAAGCAATACCCTGGTTAAAGGCAGGGCCCAGAGTCCAAGCCAGGCACTGTGTTCAGGGTTTATGTTAATTAATTATTTTATTTTAATACAATATTTTAAAATAATTAAATTCTAAAATATAACATATACATAGAAAATGGCATAAAGCATATATGTACTATATATGTGTGTATGTATCTTTACAATAGTTATACAGCAAACGCCCATGTACCATCACTCAGATCAAGAAACAAAACATTGCCAGCATTACAGAAGCTCCTCCCCCCCAATCACAGCCACCACCTTCCTTTTTAGAGGTGACTTTATCCTGACTTTTTTTTTTTTAAGAGGGAGAGGGAGAGAGACAGAGAGAAATATCCATGCGAGAGAGAAGCATCAATCTGCTGCCTTCTGCAAGTCCCCCACTGGGGATCAAGCCCACAACCCGGGCATGTGCCCTTGACCGGAATCGAACCTGGGACCTTTCAGTTCGCAGGCTGACGCTCTATCCACCGAGCCAAACCGGCTAGGGCTATCCTGACTTTTATAATCATCATTTCTTCATTTATAATTTTACCAACTGTTGCCAGAGCCATAAACAATATATGGCTTAGATAACAAACAGCTTCCCTCCAGGGCCCAGCTTCCTGCTCTTGGCACACCCAATGCTCAGAGGCTGTACTCAGACTAACCTTCATGTCTTCCTGGCAGGCCTTCTACTTCCTGGATCCCTCATCCAGTTGGTTCTTGAGAAAACAGTACATGGGAAGTAAAAAGAAAAAAGTAAAAACTGCATATCTTTATTGTATCTTCAAATTTGAACAATAATTTGGCTCAGACCAATTTCCATGGAATGTTGTCTCCATTATCTTCTCTCTTCCAATGGCACTTCTTGAGAAATTTGATGTTATTCTTATTCCTTTCCTTTGTGAATGCCCTGTTTTCCTCTCGGGAAGCTTTCAGGATCTTCTCTTTATGCCTGGCTCTGGAGTTGGGGAGTAGGGGATGCTATACAGTACCTAGATCCCCCTTCAGAAATGCAGGACTTACTCCGCCAGCTTCTGGGAATGCTGCTATGACCTTCAGCTGTCAGCTGTCTTTGGGGAACACCTTAGCTGAAGAAGTACCAGCCTGTACACAACTGACAATGCGGTGGTCTGAAGACCCAGCTCCCTCACCTCAATTGGCAACAATTCTGAAGGCCCAACCAGCTCTATAGCTCCCTATGGGTGGTCACCTGAGGTATTCACTGGGTCTGCATCAGAGTCCAACTTCTTCCTCTGACCAGTCCTGTTTCCTTCCCCTTCCTTCCACAGGTGTTGATCCCAAGAGCACTCTAGTAAGTGTCCTGCCTGCAACTCTCCATCTCAGAGTTTGCGTCCCTGAGAATCCAATTTGCAGCTACAAGGTGCCTTGCTGTGAGTCTTGTTTGCATTCATCACATTGAACAATCACATCAGTGGTCCCATAGTATTGCTACCGTTTACATCCACTGTTAGTATGGTGGCATTATGCCCATTTTAGAGGTGCACAAACTCACGCTATGAAAGAGAAATGACTTGTACAGAAAAGTCAAACAGGTAGTAAGTGGTTGAAATGGGATTTGAAAACAGGTCTTAGTGCAAAACCAGTGCAATGTTCATTTCTGGAGTGACTGTGGGAGTTTGGCTACACACACTGAGTCCCAGGCTTTCTGAGGAAGGAAAGAGCAGACATCTGACTGAGTAGAAAAACAGGAGCCAAGGACACAGAATGAACACAGTTGTCTGTATTCTCTCAGGACAAGCCATTTTGTTCCCGTGGGAGAATGCTGCAATCAGTGGACATTGTGGCTTATGGCTTCAGATACCATGGCACCCACTCAAATGAAAGCTGAACATTTCTGCACAAGAGGTTCTGGTAAATATTGGGAGAGAAACAATTGGAGAGAGAGAGAGAGAGAGAGAGAGAGAGAGAGAGAGAGAAAAGGAAGGAAGAAAGAAAGAAAGAAAGAAAGAAAGAAAGAAAGAAAGAAAGAAAGAAAGAAAGAAAGAAAGAGAAAGAAAGATTCTGTCTAATGGTTTTCATTTCTGACAAAGATTTTGTATTTAACTCTATTGCCAGCAAAACTCGTGTCATATTGGGAAGATTCCTTCTCTCTGGGCCGCAATTTTTCCTTTGTACAAATTAAAGGGTTAAAATAAATAAATCCCATGGGTTTTAAAAACTTCATGAATAACCACATATCTCTTTGAATACCTATTCCCAAGACATAGACTTCCATTCCATAAATATTTAGTAAATGCCTGCTATGAGCTAGGCACAGTGCTAGGCTCTGGGAACATATAAGTGAACAAAACAAATTAAAATCCTGGGCCCAAGGACCTGACATTGAACTAGAACACTTACACAGTGCTTACCTTGGGCCAAGCAGAGGTCTGAGCACTTACACATACCAACTCATTTAGTCCTCATAACATCTCTATGAGGTAGGTACCATTAACATTATCCCCTTTTACAAATGAAGACAGAGGTACAGAAACATGAAGTTATACTAATTAGTTACAGAGCCAAGATGTGAACCCAGGTAGGCAGTCTGACTTCAGGGTCTAGGCTAACTCTGGAAAAGTCCAGTGGAACTATTTTCAAAATTAATTGGTTTTGAATTTCTTGCCAAAAGATGATGACCTTATAAAGTTGGTGTAATAGGCCAATTTCAAAACAGTATGTACTTAGAAAATTTACAAGAGAGAGAAACATTTTCTATTCGATATTAATAGAAAGTGAGAGACAGAAACTATCTATATATATAAAACCCTAATATGCAAATAGTCCCGATCACTCAACAGCGGGTGCAAGTGGCAGCTGCTGGCCCCAATTGCCCCTGAGGCTTCTCCAAATCCCTCTGCTCCTGAGGAGCAATCAGGGCTGGCAGCTGCCTCTTTGCACCTGCTGCCCGGCGACTACCCCCGTTTGCACCCGCTGCTGGTACCAGCCTTCAATCGCTCCCATGCCATCAGCGGGTGTGAGCGGGGCCAGTGCTGTCAGCACGTGGGAGCGGCAGTGCAGCAGCGGCGGGAGTGGGGCTTCAGGCAGACAGGGGACTGGGGGCCGCGGTGGGAAGGGCCGGGTGGGGGAGGATGGGCCAAGACCCGCCCCTGTGCCCACTGCACCTCGTGGCCCACAGTTCCTTTCAAGGTGCACGAATTCATGCACTGGGCCCCTAGTTCTCTTATAAATTTTAAAATATTTTTTAAAAAATCCTCACCCAAGGATATGTTTTTATTGATTTTAGAGAGAGAGGAAAGGAGAGAGAAACATTGATGTGAGAGAAACATTGACCAGTTGCCTCCCTTATGTGCCCCAACTGGGGATCAAACTCACAACCTAGGTATGTGTCCTGACTGGGAATTGAACCCACAACCTTTTTGTGTATGGGACAATGCTCCAACCAGTTTAGCCACCCAGCCAGAGCTGTATATGCTATAATTTAAATGACTATAGTACCAGGCCCTGGACAGGTAGCTCAGTTGGTTAGAGCACTGTCCAGATATGCCAAAGTTGTGGGTTTGATCCCTAGTCAGGGCATATATAAGAATCAATCGATGAATGCATAAATAAGTGGAACAACAAATTGATGTTTCTTTCTCTCTGCCTCTATCTGTCTCCCCCTTCCTCTCTAAAACCAATCAATCAATCAATAATTTAAAAAATAAATGAATATAGTGCTAGCTGAGAGCTTAGAGACATTTATTTTAATTACTAAGTTTCTTATTTTTGGTTTACATATTCCTTGAAACAATATGACAATTAGGAACAATAATCCTCACATTATTTTGTAGGTGACAACCAATAATTATAATACACTATTTGCTGATATTAATTAATGTCACCCACAGAAAAATCTGTAAGAAAGGATGGTCTAACCTTTGGGTACACCCTCTGGTGGTTCTGCCCAGGCTCAAGCCAAGCTCCAAGAGGCAGCCTGGGCAAATGTCCAATTGTTCTATCAGGGCTGGAAGCGCTCCTCAATATCATCTTGTCTAGGTACCTTACTTTACAATTGAGGGGGAAACTCAGGCTCAGAAGGGAAGGGAGATAATGACAGATGCAGAGCTAGAGCCCAGGCCTCCTGTTGGGATACAGTCTTATTGATTTCAGACAGAGAGAGGGAGAGGGAGAGAGAGAGAAACATCAACCAGTTGCCTTCTGTACCAGCACCCTGGTCAGATGGAACCCACAACCTGGGTATGTGCCCTGACTGGGAATCAAACCCACCACCTTTTGTTGCATGGGACAACGCTCCAACCAACTGAACCACACTGACCAGGGCACACACGGAATTTTAAAAACTGTATTCTCCTTCCTATTGCCCATTTCTCTTCATTATCTCTCCCTTGTTTTCTCTGGGAAAGCTGAGTTTGTGGGACAAGCAGGGTTATAGTCATTTAGGAGTTAAGAGGGAGTGATTTCATCTCTAGAAAACCATGAATTCCAACTTGTGCTTCTGAATGGTCAAAATGATATCCAGAAAAAAGAAAGATATCCAGAGGCTGAAGCAGTATCCCTCAGATCACATGGAAGGTAAGAGCTGGACTCTGAGCAGGCAGATAACTCCTGGAAAGGTGTCATTTTAGAGGCAGGGATGGCTCTGACTACCTACTCTACACCAAATGCTTCTTCCTACTGATTCAAGCAATAATTCCATCATCAGAGTTTCTTATGAAATGCAAATTCCCCTTGCAAAGGCTAATAATTCAATGGGCAATCTCTCCAAATGAATGGCTTCCATAGAAACTCCGACCACTTCCCTGACTTTCCAATGCACTCTTCCTAACCTGTGTGTACTCAGGCTCACATGTTCATGCATTGTTGGAGACCCAGCTCTTCAACAGTCTGTATTTCATCTGCACACATTCCCTGCTGTGTCCTCCACAGGCTGGGGACATCTCTCCATCCAGTTCTGTTAGAGGCCACATGAGAGCAGCATCACATAGGACAACGTGTGAACCCCTCTGCTTGCTGTGCAGATCTGTCTGATTTGTTAAAGAATGTGCTCTAGAGGACAGGATCTGGTCTGCTGGTTCACAGATATAGTCCCAGCACTTAACCTGGTGCCTGGTCCACATGGGAGATTTTATATTTATATAAATACACACACACACACACACAAAAGGCAAACATGCAAATTGACCATACCTTCGCTACACCTTAAGCCACACCCACCAGCCAATCAGAGCAACTATATGCAAATTAACCCAGCCAAGATGGCGGCCGGCAGCCACGGAGCTGGAGAAAGCAGGAGGCTTGGTTGCCCCAATGATGGAGGAAGCCAAGCTGCCGCAGCAGCTCTAAGCTCCACTCAAAGCAACAAAGTTTCAATTATAGAAGCTAAATAAACCCCACATACCTGCTTTCAGCTGGCCGTGGCCACGGAGCTAGAGCGAGCAGGAGGCTTCCCTCCAGCCCACCCTGGCCGGCTCTGAGCTCCTCTCAAGGCTACAAAGTTTCAATTATAGAAGGTAAATAAATCTCAGAATTTAAAAAAAAGGAAAAAAAGGAGAGGCTGGGAGCTTCCGTCGCCAGGGGGCTTGGCCAGCCTGAAAACGGCCCTCAGCCCCTACCCAGACTGGCCAGGCACCCCAATGGGGACCCCCACCCTAAAGGGGGTGTGGCCAGCCTGTAAACAGCCATCAGCCCCTCACCCAGGCTGGCCAAACCTCCATGGGGTGAGGGTCCCCACTGGTGGGGGGCTTGACCAGCTTGCAAACAGCCATCAGCCCCTCACCCAGGCTGGCCAGGCATCCCAGTGGGGACCCCCATCCTGAAGGGGGTGTGACCAGCCTGCAAACACCCATCAGCCCCTCACCGAGGCTGGTTAGGCACCCCAGAGGGACCCCCACCCTGATCCGGCACACCCTTCAGGGCAAACCAGCAGGCCCCCACCCATGCACCAGGCCTCTATCCTATATAATAAAAGGGTAATATGCAAACTGACCCTAACAGCAGAATGACTGGGAATGACTGGTCACTATGACACACACTGAACACCAGGGGGCAGACGCTCAATGCAGGAGCTGCCCCCTGGTGGTCAGTGCGCTCCCACAGGGGGAGCTCTGCTCAGCCACAAGCCAGGCTGCCAGTACAGCGGTGGTGGTGGGAGCCTCTCCCGCCTCCTCAGCAGCGCTAAGGATGTCCGACTGCAGCTTAGGCCTGCTCCCCACTGGCAAGTGGACATCCCCCAAGGGCTGCTGGGCTGCCAGAGAAATGTCTGACTGCCAGCTTGGGCCCGATCCCCCCGGGAGCAGGCCTAAGCCAGCAGGTGGTCATCCCCCGAGGGGTCCCAGACTGCAAGAGGGCACAGGCCACCTGAGGGACCCCCCTGAGTACACAAATTTTTGTGCACCAGGCCTCTAGTATAGATATATAGATATATAGATATATAGATATATATATAAAAGGCTAATATACAAATTGTCCCCTCAGGAGTTCAATCAGGAGACCAGGAGTTCGATCGCTCACTATGACGTGTGTTGATCTCAAGGGGGCAGCATGGAATGAAGGAAGACCCCAGCCAGAGAAGGAAGGCCCCGGCCGGCAGCCAGAAGGAAGGCCCTGGCTGGCAGCCAGACAGAAGAACCCAATCGGCCCTGTTCACCGGCCAGGCTTAGGATTCTTACTTTTGCACGAATATTGTGCACCTGACACATACAGACCAGCAGGGGGCAGATGCTCAACGCAGAAGCTGCCCCCTGGTGGTCAGTGCGCTCCCACAGCAGGAATGCCACTCAGCAGCCCACCAGCCCAGCAGCAGCCACTCATTCCCTCAGTAGTCCTGCAGGTCCAATTTCTGGAGAAGGGGCCAGGCACCTACAGACCAGTGCTGCCTGGCAGCACTGCAGCCTCCTGGAAGTTGGCCTTGGGCACTGCGGCTGCTTCCCCTCCCTAGATGCTCCACAAGGAAGAAAGGATATAAAAGTGGCCACCAGGTGGCTCCTGACAACAGGCGCAAACGTCAGCGGATGAATCCAGATCCCTGGCTGGCAAGGGCGTCCCACCACCCACCCAGAGGGCCAATCACGTCCCCCCCCCCCCCCCCCCCGCCCGGGGCCCCCCCCATGGATGAATTAAAATTTAACTATATTGGGAGATGGGAGGGTGAGAAAGACACATTTTTGTTTAGTGGGTGGGGAGAAAAAAAGAGAGGCAATTCCTCATCCTCCATGTGGGGGATTGGGGGGGTCAGTAGACACCTAACTACTTAAAATTGAAAAAATCAATAAATACAATTCAAATCGATTTTTTAGAAATACAGAAGTAATACTAATAGCATCAGATAAAAGAATTAAAGGTTGTTTCTTAAAGAGGAAAATGAGTGTAAAGTTGAAGAGGGCTGTCACTTTTAATTTATTGATTTGACAGAGAGAGAGGAAAGGAGAGAGAGAGACTGATTTGCTGTTCCACCCATCCATATTCATTGGCTGATTCTTATAGGTACCCTGATAGGGGATTGAACCCACAATCTCAGTGTATCAGAATGGCACTCTAACCAACTGAGCTGCCCAGCCAGGGCCTGACACTTTTCTTATCAAACCTTATAGAATTATTAACTCTTATGAGAATGCCTAATTTTGATTTAATATAAAAATTAAGAGAAAACAGGTATATTGATATGTAGTGTCACAGAAATATGTTTATGGTATAAAAGTTTTAAAACCAAAATGAGGAATAACAGCACAATTTTATTTTTTAAATTACATATGCAGCCCTAGCTGGTTTGACTCAGTGGATAGAGTATTGGCTTGCAGACCAAAGGGCCTCGAGTTCGATTCCAGTCAAGGGCATGTACCTTGGTTGCAGGCTCCTCCCTGGCCCCGAGCCCTGGTTGGGGCACATACAAGAGGCAACCAATCGATGTATTTCTCTCACATTAGTAACAAGCATGAATCACATACTTTTTTAAAGGCCTATTTATTCATGAGCACACATCAAGTATTTGTTGCTCGGTTGATAAGTTTCTCAATTATATCTTATATCCACAAGTTTTTCAAGGACAAGATCATCTTAGAAGCATTACTGTATACCCACCACAATGCCAACTCTGAGCTGGCTACCCATTAGGCAGGAGTTCAACAAAGGCTGAAATTGTACTGAATCCCACATCCCATCAACAAAGAGCCTCTTGTACCACTTGCTGCCACCAGATGGCAGGTCTCTATTAGAAGTCCTCTTCCAAGGAATTGTCTCATCACACACACACACACACACACACACACACACACACACACACCCCTCTAACCTTTCCAGAGTACTGTATCTCACTGGAGTATTATAAATTATTTATAATTTTATCTCTCATACCAGACTGAGAACTCCTTCAGAATAAAAACATAAATTAAGGATCATTCATCTTAGACCCATAAGTGTTGGGTACTGGCCTGAACTCAATAGGTAACCATTTTTAGAATGAATAAATAGATGCATATGTCTCTGAAAACTAATAAAATCCTACAATTATTACTATGCTTTCTTTCCCAACGATCAATCAAGGATCATTAACTGTGAATGTCTGTGCACTATCCAGTGTCCAGAGATGGGAGTTCAGAATGGTGAAAGAATAAAAGATATAACTAAGGGGTTTTCGCCAACTTAAATCTCCCTTTGGAGGAGCCCCTCCAACTCCAAACCTTCTTAGGCTAATGGTGAAGTTGTAGCTTCTGCCATCTGGCATCTCAATCTGGTGGGAGAAAATGCTACTATCCTTGGATAGAGTCTCTAGTAATTGGGATTGACAAGGCCGAGCCCCAGGGAGCTTCCAGATTGATAAAGGAAACACACCATTGGACATGAAACAAATCTAGTCATGGCTTGCAGACATCCCCTCTAATGTACCCCAGCCCTCCAGGCCCATGTGTTTAACAGACACCAACTGTTCCCATTTTCCACACAGGAATGCCTTCTCCCCACAACAGGAACCCTGGATCTGAAAGGGACACAAGGTTTTCCCTCTTCCTTCTCTGGGCATACCACTGAGGAACTTTGCAAGTAATTAAGACTCAACTGAGGGCCAAAGGGAGGGTCAGGAGCCCAGGCAGCTAAGGCATTTGGACTGGGAGTCAAGTATCCCCAGGGGGTAGGAAGAGACAAGGTTCCAGGGAGGAGGGGTGGCAGAGATTGAAAATTCCTGAGCTCTGTTCAGTGTCACAACTCTGTAGAATATGCAAGGAGGCCCATTCTCCTGCTTCCCACCCTCCTTATCTAATTAGCAGAGTCGTGTAAAAAGTCAGAAATCCTATCGCTTTTCTGGCATTCTCCAGCCACTCTCCACCCTCTCACTCCATACTCTCCCCCCTCAAAGACCCCCGAATTGTTCTGCAGGCTCAAAGCCCTGGAAGGAGACTGGAAAAGAAAAGTGGGGGAACAGGGATTTGGGGAGTTCAATGAAAGTGCACATTTGGAAAGAAGTATTGGCCTGGGATGCACACCGTCATCATCACAGGTGACCAACAATCTTAGTTTGCCCAAGACTGTCCTTGTTTAAGCAGAGTCCTACACCACAGCAAAGCCCTCAGTCCTGGGGAAAGCAGAATGGTAGGATCCAGTCTCTCTTGGGCCAAACTCACTGTGTAACCCTGAGTAAGTCCTGGACTTCAGTTACCTCCTTGTAAAATGGAACCCTTTAGCTGAGACACTCTATGGTTCTATGAATGGCCTACAGTGGTGCTCTGGGAGGTGGCTCCTGGCTTAGAGAACTGATTGCTCAATTTTCAGGAACTTTGCAAACTGGTTCTTAAACACAGCCATTATTAAAAATTAAATTGGCCCTAGCCAGTTTGGCTGAGTGGTTAGAGTGTCAGCCGGCAGATTGAAGGGTCTCAGGTTCGACTCCGGTCGGGGCACATGCAAGAGGCAACCAATTGATGCATCTCTCTCATATCGATGTTTTTCTCTCTGTGTCTCTCCCCTTCTCTTCCACTCTCTCTAAAAATCAATGGAAAAATATCCTTGGTTGAGGATTAACAAAAACAAAATTAAATTTTAGGGGTGTGGGCTGAGTGCAGGGGGCAAAGGGCGGGAAATGGGGGACATCTGTAATACTGTCAACAATTTTAAAAAGAGAAGAAATTTAATTGGATAAACTTACAATTAAATAACTTATATTAAAAACAAAGATAACAAGTAATGAAAATTCATCACTTTCGGGGGGGGTGAGAAATCAACAAAAGGACTTGTATGCATGCATATAAGCATAACCCATGGACACAGTCAGCAGGGGGGTAAGGGCATGTGTTGAGGGGGTGGGAACAATGTGGGGAAAAGAATTTATATGCAGTAATACTTTAAACAATAAATAATTAAAAAAACAAAATTCATCACTTTCTAATTATTTTACATTTTACTTTATCTATACTCAAGGTTACTTACATCTATTATTTCTATGATATGATAAAAATATCACATAATGATGTGCTACTGTTCATTACTTCCTAAGTCCACATTGGTAGTTTGAAATCAGCCATCGTGAGAATACACCATGAAAATCAGCAAATACTACCAATTATGGCTTCTGTCACACCAAAGCTAGTTGTTAAACATTTATCAGAACACCACTGGTTCAGAGACACTATTCTGTCTGTCTTGTCATAGGCGCACTCTATCTCTACTGTCATCTTCTGCTCTAATCTTCATTCCAGATTTCCATTCCAGAAAAAGAGAAACCAAGAGTTGGGTCATCATTTAAAAACCAATGAGCCCTATCTGGTTTGGCTCAGTGGATAGAGTGTCGATCTTCAGACTGAAGGGTCCCGGATTCTATTCTAGTCAAGGGCACATGCCTAGTTATGAACTCGATCCCGAGTAGGGCGTGTGCAGGAGGCAGCCAATCAATGATTCTCTCATCATTGATGTTTCTCTCTCTCTCCCTTTCTCTTATTCTCTCTCTATAAATCAATTAAAAAAATTTTAAATAAACTAAAATCCTATATAATACAAGGGTAATATTCAAATTGTCCCCTCGACTGGACGTTTGACCAGAGTTCAACCAGGGGGTGAGGCCGGCCGGCCAACCTCCCGCATCTGCTCCCCTGGGCCAGGCTGGCCCTATCGCCGGGACAGCCAGACACCCCCCCGCCCACACACACACACACACACACACACGAATTCATGCACTGGGCCTCTAGTAAATTAATAAAACAACTAATGAGAGAGTAGAGCTGGGGTTAAGGAGATGGATGCACAGTTTGGTTGCAAGTGATCTGTAGACTCTAGAGTAGAGTGCCTGTCTCGGGCTCTTCTCTCCTCCCAGGAAACCCCTCTGTCCACAATGAAGGATTTGGACAGTTCAGCACAGAGGTCTTATGTAGACAGAATCCTAGAGGACTCTGAAGAAGGCATTGGTTGTCTCCAGGTATCTATCTTACAGGTCTATCTTGATGGCCAACTGAAGGATTCAAAGTTAACTAAGGTGATTCTCATGCTGACAGTTAGGGAAGACAATATTTCCCCATGTCTGGCCTACAATCACCTCTGGCATTAATAAATTTTGCAAATTGTAAAATTAGGATTAAAGCATGCAAGAGAGCTGGGAAAAATCTTTAGAGTTCATTCAACATTCAACATTTTCCCTACTCTCTCATTTTATAGATGAAGAAACTGAATCCACACAGTAGTTAACAGCTTGCCCAAGTCACATAACAGATTAGTGGCCAAAGTCTATGGCTCCCAATACCTAGAGCAGAGGCCTTCCCTTAATATCTTAAATTCCTTTGAAAAACATTATATGATCTTTAGAGAATCTGCGCAGGAGCAAGCACAAAGTTTGCACACAAAAAGCACACTAATTTCCCTTCTGTTTTCTAGAAAATAAAGGAATATTTTTATAGAATACCAACTGAATGCCAGGTGCTATGGGGAACAAAGAAGCATAAGACCCATTTTTCTTTCATCCAGGCATCTTCTTAAGCACTAAGACTACTAAGCAAATCTAAAAGACAGATTCCTGCCTAAGGGGCTGATGTCCTTGAAACAAAGTGGTATCAGAAAGAAAGCCATCAATCTTTTCAAATACAGCCCTGGGTGGTCCAAAGGTTGATTCCCACGTATACAAACAGCTAACAAACTGGAGATCTAACCCTCAAATACAAAATGATAGACATATTAGGAATGAAAGAAATTCACTAGAGCTTACTTTGGTAGAATGTGCTAGAAGGAACTGCTATAGAGGTGAACTCTGCAGTGTTTCTGCTTCCTGGTCCCACAATTCCATGACTTCATAGTCAACAAGGGAGGAGGGGGGAATAGTGTACCCCTTACTTGGGTAACTACATAATTATTAACACCTTAGGGAGCAAGGCAGGGTAAGGGGTGGGGTCTCTTTGACAGATAAGGGCACTGAAGCTCCAAGGGACAGGTGACCTACCTTCAGGGTTAGGAACCCTGCCTGCTCCATGTACAAGAGTCTGAGAAATGAGCCCTCAAGGAGGAAGAGACATAAGTCTCATTTATAGACGAAAGATATTTCCAGAGTATGGAAAGACCTCAGACCCTCTGTCAGCCTGGGAGGGAAGAAGGGCTGGAGGGGAGGGAAGAAGAGCTGGAGAGGCGGGGTGGGGTGAGGTAGGGCGGGGCTTTCCTTGAGGCTTTGGCCTGAGTCCCTCCTCCCTGGTCCCCCATTGGGCCAGTGGCTCCTGCAGCCCTGCCAGTGAGGGACAAATGAAAAGGGCTGTTGATTTTTCCCCCTTGGCCATTCAGAATTTCCCAACATATATACTGAGGAAGACCCTGCCCTCTCCTTACTTTTTCTCTGGACTTGTCCCTGGGCTGAATTTAGTCCCCTAGGGGAGGGCAGGGCCATGGGAGTCCTGTTTATGCTCAGGGTGGCTGTGGGCATATGCTTTGCCACTTTCAGTGCCTCTGCCTGGTAAGTCCTTTCCCCCACCCCCACTCCCTGCCAAGGAAGCCCCCTTATCTCAGCCCTGTTCACCAATGCCTCACTTTTTCTCTCTTTGGTAGGTCAGTGAACAATTTCCTGATAACAGGTCCCAAGGTAGGATGCTCTCTGGCTTCTATTTTTACCCATTCAGCTTCCTAAGGGATCTCTTTGGGGGAAGGAAAAGAGGGGAGGGAGATAGTGCCAGAATCCCTCACCCAGAAGAACCCATGATTGTTCCTTCATGGAGAACTAACCCATTTGAGTTCTGCCTGCTCCCCAGATGACCTGATCTGAGCTGGGCCCGAAGCTCATAGCCCTTTTCCCTTTGCAAGGCCTATCTGACCTACACTACCAGTGTGGCCCTGGGTGCCCAGAGTGGCATTGAAGAGTGTAAGTTCCAATTTGCTTGGGAACGCTGGAACTGCCCTGAAAATGCTCTCCAGCTCTCTACTCACAACAGGCTGAGAGGTGGTAAGTTTGTGCACCTGTACAGGGGGGATATGTGCATGGAGGTGGGCTTGCAGTATGTGTGCATGTGTAGCATATATGTGCACAGTGAAATGAAAAAGTTATCAGTGATCTGCTGACCTGCCACTTCCTGGCTGTGTGACTTGACTAAGTTACTTCCCCTCTCTCAGCCCCAGTTCTGTTATTTTATCATAAGACCAGCCCACCAGGAGCATTGTAAGGATTGAATGAGGTGTTTCTATACAAATGTAATAATTACTCTGTTTTTTAAAAATGCATGCCTATATTTGTGTGTTTGAACTCACTTATCTTGCACTGATTTGAACGAAATAAAAATGGGGAAAAGGCTCTGCATTTGTGAGGGAATATCCCATCTGCCCAGCTGCCATAAAATCCCAACAGCATAGAAGCTGAGAGATCACATTGAGCTGTGCCTCAGGTGGGGTATGTGTGTACACCTGTGTGTGTATCTGTGCAGCTATTTGTAACTGTGTAGTAGTTTGCATAAAAGTCATTTATATAGAAACAATAAAGAGCTGCCAGAGAAGAGTTGGGGGAAGGAGTAAAGAAGATGAAGACAAAAAGAAATATCTCCCTGTGGGGTATACAGAAAGAATGGGGAGTGCATGGAAATGAAATGGGACAATGTTTATAAAGAGTTAAGATACAAGCTCATTGTCCTAACAGGTTTGGCTCAGTGGATAGAGCGTCAGCCTGAGGACTGAAGGGTCCCAGGTTCGATTCAGGTCAAGGGCATGTACCTTGGTTGTGGGCACATCCCCGGTAGGGGGTGTGCAGGAGGCAGCTAATCAATGTTTCTCTCTCATTGATGTTTCTAACTCTCTATCCCTTTCCCTTCCTCTCTGTAAAAAATCAATAAGATGTATATATATATATTTTTTTTTTTTAAAAGAAGAAGACACAAGCTCATGCCCTAGCCAGTTTGGCTCAGTGGATAGAGCGTCGGCCTGCAGACCGAAGGGTTCCGGTTTGATTCCAGTCAAGGGCACATACCTCAGTTGCAGAATCCTTCCTGGCCTGGGCCCTGGTCGGGGCATGTGCAGGAGGCAACCAATCGATGTGTTTCTCTCATATCAATATTTCTCTCTGTCTTTCCCTCTCTCTTCCACTCTCTCTAAAAAGCAATGGAGCCCTAGCCGGTGTGGCTCAGTGGATAGAGTGTCGGCCTGCGAACTGAAAGGTCCTAGGTTCGATTCCGGTGAAGGGGGTGTGCAGGAGGCAGTGGATCCATGATTCTCCTCATGGATGTTTATCTCTCCCCTCTTCGTTCCTCTCTGAAATCAATAAAAAATATATTTAAAAAAATAAAAATCAATGGAAAAATATCCTCTGGTGAGAATTAAAAAAAAAGATACAAGCTCAGTAAGTGGTAGCCATGATCATTATGATTATTACAGGGCTCTAGTTGTATGTCAGAAGGAAGAAAAGGTCCTCTGTTTCCTAAGACAGCCTCAGGGCATGAGTCCTCAATGCCAGAGGCCCAAAAGCAGTGGGTAATGACCAGAGGCCTAGGCTGGACTTCTGGAGAGAAGAGTCCTGCTCTCAACACCACAGCTGGTGAGGAAAGTGGCCTTGGTCCCATCACTCTTTTATCTCTGGGTTTTACTTCTAGAGCGTGGGGATACTCATTCCTGCCTGAATGAAGTAACAAGATATGTACTGTTCTCTCAGAACATCCTCTTAAACTCAAAAGGGGCAGGAGACAAGGGAGAGAAACAGCATTGCTTTTCCAAAGCCTCTGTTTTGGGTCATCAGAGTCCACGTTTCCAGTCCCCTTTCTCTCTCCAAAGCCACCAGGGAGACTTCATTCATTCATGCTATCAGCTCTGCGGGAGTCATGCACACCATCACCAAGAACTGTAGCATGGGCGACTTTGAAAGCTGTGGCTGTGATGAGTCAAAAAATGGAAAAACAGGTATGTTGGGCTCGCTAATGGGAGGAAGGGTTGAGGAGTGCAGAGCTGCGTGTCAGCCAAGATGACCATGACTCTTCTCCTGGGACTTCATAGGGAACTGTACACAGAACTTATTCTTTTCATATGTATAGGAGGCCATGGCTGGATCTGGGGAGGCTGCAGCGACAATGTGGAATTTGGGGAAAGGATCTCCAAACTCTTTGTGGACAGCCTGGAGAAGGGAAAGGATGCCAGAGCCCTGATGAATCTTCACAACAACAGGGCAGGCAGGCTGGTGGGTATGGGAGTTGGCCAGTCAGCCATCAGGCCCAGTATTGGCAACAGCTTCATATCTGTACAGCCTTTCACAACTTACCAAGAGCTATCTCATATCCATGTTTCAGCCTCACACCACCCAGCCAGGACTGAGATGGTTACCCCCATTCTCTGGATGACAAAGCCAGTTAAGGCCATTCCAAGTGGCTTAGTCAAGGCAATACAACTAATAAGCATCATAGGCAGACAATGAACTCAGATCTGGTGTCTAGTCCTCTTATCACTAAACCTGGTGCTCAGGCTCCTCCACAGGCAGGTTTCTGAGAGCCCAGAATCAAGGCCTTGCTTCCATGACTTAAAATTTTTAACCCTTTTGCCCAACTGGTGTGTCTCAGTGGTTGAGCATTGACCTATAAACTAGGAGATCACGGTTTGATTCCCAGTCAGGGCACATGTCCAGGTTGTGAGCTCTATCCCCAGTGTGAAGCATGCAGGAGGCAGCCAATCATTCATCATTGATGTTTCTCTCTCTCTCTTCCTCTCTGAAATCAATAAAATATTATTTTTTAAATTATTTTTTTAAAATTAGCCTGCTATATTTGGTCAAACATTTAATTAACTCAACCCTAATGCCTTGGCAGGGCTAGACCAAATGATTTCTCGGACCTTATGCAGCCCGTGGGCCGGAAGTTCCCACACCTGCTAGGTATTCTGAACTCAGATCTGGAAGCAAGTTGGATTTAGAGCTAAGAGCATAGAAATTTCCCTTTGAACCTATATCTAGATGTCTTGGTTGCCCAGGGCAAGGGGAAGAGGTCTTCAAAGCAATTACAGATATGGGTAATTGCTTTGGGGTAGAGGTTCAAACTCTAGGAGCTTCCTTCCCTCTGAGAGAGGTCTCAGAGCACAAATCCAGTCCCCACAAATACTCTAGCCCCCAGATTCAAAACAATATCAGTGCTAATGATCATATTTTCTTTTATAATTTACAAAGTACTTTCTGGATCATTCTTATTCCAATTGGGCAGATAAAGCAACAAACTCAACAAGTGATGAAGTTTGGGCCTGGAGCCTCGGTTTCCTGACTCCAATAATCTATTCAACACTTGCCTGGCTTTCTTTAAGAATCACCCAGTAGAGCTTTAAATTCACCAATACCAAGGCCCTTAAATCTCTGAACATTCTAATTGATAAGATCTGAAATAGGACCCAGGAAAAAATATTTTTCATGGGCTCCCCCAAGTAATTCCAAGGATCCTCTAAAATTTGGTCTTTCCTATCCAGAGCAATTCTCTCACTTGTACTATCTTTCTCTGTCTTTCTGTGAAGGCTGTAAGAGCCACCATGAAAAGGACCTGCAAATGCCATGGCATCTCAGGGAGCTGCAGCATCCAGACATGCTGGATGCAGCTGGCTGACTTCCGGGAGATAGGAGACTTCCTAAAGGCCAAGTATGACCAAGCACTGAAAATTGAGATGGATAAGCGGCAGCTAAGAGCTGGGAACAGTGCCGAGGGCCACTGGACACCCAGAGAAGCCTTCCTTCCCAGTGCAGAGGCTGAACTGATCTTTTTAGAGGAATCACCAAATTACTGTATCCGCAATTCCAGCCTGGGCATCTTGGGCACAGAGGGTCGGGAATGTTTGCAGAACAGCCACAACACATCCAGGTGGGACCGACACAGCTGCAGGCGCCTGTGCACTGAGTGTGGCCTGCAGGTGGAAGGGAGGAGAACTGAGGCCATCAGCAGCTGTAACTGCAAATTCCAGTGGTGCTGTATAGTCAAGTGTGACCAGTGTAAGCATGTGGTGAACAAGTACTATTGCACCCGCTCCCTAGGCAGTGCTTGGTCCCGAGGCAAGGGCAGCACATGATAACACCCACACAAACTTACTTGTTCAATTGAATGATAATGGAGGGGGACACAGCTTCTCCTTGGACAGAGTAGATTGGAAAATCACAGGGTTGGTCTTGATATCTGCAATACATGGGAAAATTGAGGCTTAAGATTATACAGCATACTCTTAACAGAGTATGAAATTGGAGCCTGGGCCTCCTAATTGTATCTTCCCACAAGTTACTTCCTGGTTTTTGTACCTGTACTTTTGGAGGTTATTTGGTTTGGGATCCATATCCAGAGGGACCTTCAAAGTAATGTTTCCCTGTAAGTTTCAGAACACGTTCAACCTAGCTGTGCCGCTGAGAATCAGAGGGAATGGAAGCAAAAAGTGACAGAGTTCTGTCCAGGCTCCTGAAGGAGCAACCTTCCCCTACTCTGACTAGCTCCAAAAAGACCAGCTACAAGTTCATGCAGATGAATGCAGCAGAGACCACATACCTGCCTCGTGGGAGGCTTGTAGTTGGGTTTTTCACCTGAGTATGCACTTTTGAAAAATTCTTCCCACCCAATCCTGGGGAACCAGGATCCAACATGACCTGAGGACTTTTCCAGCTCAGAAACCACCTTTGGACCATGGAGAAGTAATGGTCCCAGTAAGTGGACAGGTGACTACAACTTATCTATACAACCCCTAACCCCCAAGAGAAATCCCCTCCCCCCCCAAAGAGCTGTAAAATGACTCTATTTTGTTTTACTCCCAGAATGAGAACTCAATTTTATTTTCCAATAAATGCTTCTAGAATGTATATCCAGCTGAGACCTTTTATTTCTCTCTTTGGAAAACTTAGGATCAGAAAGGGAATGATGTATGCACAAAACTAAGTGAAAAACCAGAACTATCCAATCACCTTGACATCAGTGTTTGACAAATAATAAAACTGAGACTGAGAAACTGGCCAATCCAGATTCCCAGATTAAGAGGTGTTATTTTAATGCAATTTAAGCAACTTGAGGAACAAGGAAGCCCTTTGAACTTGAACCATATTCAAAGTGTGTTTACTCTCTTAACTTTGGCTTCCTGGGGTGTCTGTACACCAAGGACCTGGGCCCCAGGGCAAGAGACTAGGAAAGTTGTGGATTCTACCTTCCTCATTTGCATTTCTACATCTTCCACTGGCAATCTTTGGGGGAGGAGTAGTTTCCCAAAAAGAGCCTTAGGAGCTTAGCCACTGATCTAAATCTGAGCATCTCCACCTTGGGGGTCTCCCATCTCAGCAAAGGCCAAGCCTAAGTTATTTTTAAATGCCAACAGGAAATAATTTTTTTTAATGAAAAGGAAGGTGAAATGTTCATTAAGGAACTTGGCATATCAGTAGACACCATGAGCAGGTGCTTTGAGAGTCCACTCCAGTGCTTTTAAAACTATCACAGATGCCAGAGACCAGAGACAATTTAGCCTATGTCAAAAAAACAGAAACATTTCCTCTACCTCCCTCCTTCTAAGGAAGGTAAAAAAAAAGGAAGTGTGTGTGTGTGTGTGTGTGTGTGTGTGTGTGTGTAGAGTTAGTAGAAGAGGGAATGGAAGAGATACTAAGCACAAAATTCTGGTGAATAAATAGGCAACCAAAAGATTATTTCCCTGTGACTCGGAGAAAAAGAAAACCAAAAACATAAAATTATCTGATCTTGAGGTTAAACCTCAGTAAACATAGATGCCAAAGAACCCATCATGAAACCTGAGTTGTGATGCTGTGTTAGGGAAATGAACAACGTGGACTTTCTCCCTTTATTCCTAACTCAATCTCCATCCAAAGAAACCAAGTACCAGAGGCTTTGACATTTCCCTGGGGCCTTGCTGACATTCCCTAGAGGGGATTTTTAAAAAGAAAACCATCCCTGCTGCCCTGTCCAAATTGTCACTCAAGAAGAACATGCCTTATATTTTTTGTGGGTTTATATCTGAGGTTTTCACTAATGAAACCCAGAGTAATTGGGAATTCTATGAAAAGTTTGTCAACTTCCCCAAAAAGCTCATAGTCCTACTTCTTCCAAGCCTCTTCCATCCTCATTCATCTTACCCTCCTGGCAATCAATCACATCAACCAATCTTCCCACATGGATCCTGGGCCAGAAACTAAAGGAATTTGAATTTCTCTACATCCATCACCTTCCTGTCAGGGATTCATTCCAAGGCATTACAGTGTCATTCAGATTCATTCGTTACCACCCTACACCTCTTCCCTTTTGGCTCGTCCTTAACAAGCTGGCTATCATTAAGGTGACAAAACATTAAAACCCCCATGTTCAATAGGTTCAGGACCCAACACAGGAAGACTGGCCACAATCTGGTGGTGGATTTGAAAACCTGCTGAAAAAGGAATCAACTCATTGAGGGAAACCTGTCCCTGAGCCTACTTCCATATTTCAGTAAATCCAGGTACTGTGTTTCATCATCTGGAGAACAGAAGCCTGGATTTTCTCAGCCTAGATTAAAAAGGGAAATATGCTTATGCTTGTCAGGCCCCTACAAAGGTTTCCCCCCTCCTCCTTCTCCTCTTCCTTCATCTGACTTTTGCTGTGGGTAGAATTAGGGACTCCTAAGAAAATCCTGAGGCCTTTACCTAGAGTTTCCTCTGGTCTCTTGCAATCTCCTTAGAGCTTGCTGGTGAGTTATCATACAAGAAAGGGTGGAAAGGAAGTAACTGAACACCTACTAAATGTCACATGCTTAAAATATATTATCTCCTTTAGTCCTCAACACTATCCAATTAAAAGGTTACAATTATTCCCCTCTTACTACTGAGGAAACAGGCTCAGAGAAGTTAAGCATCCAACCTAAAATTAAACACAAGGAGATGGATTTGAATTCAGGCCTGCTACCAACACTGAGGCTGGCTGATAAATCACCATTTATACACCACCACTTACACTCTGGGAGCCCAGATCATCTTAACTGTCTTGACAGCTTTGTAGAGTGACTACCATTCATATGCAGTGAAAGGTGTCCTCTTTCTCCCTCTTCTGCAAATAGGAAAGTCACATTTCTCAGCCCTTCTCCAGAATGAAGAAACCTAACTTTTGACATGCAAAGGCCTTCCTTAGAATGATAAAGCCAATAGCCTAACTCCTGCTGACTTGGGAGGGCCGGATCCTGGTTCTCAGGGAGTACTCAATGAAAAAGGCTAACTATTATGGTCCATATTAGAGGTCAAAGTTTCAAAAGGAATATCAAAGGAGGGGTGTTTGTTTTAGAGGATAAAGGAAGAAAAAACAGGATCCAGAGAAAGACAAATGTCTAGCCCCAGATCACAAACTACTTATAATTCTTGATCACAAAAGATAGTGACTTAGAACCAAAATAAAGATGTTTGGGTTGCGAGAAAATGAAATGAAAGCAAGGACCAGAGCAAAGAATTCCAGAGGAAGTTAAAGATATTTGGGTAGGACTCTACACCACCTAATTCTGAGGCATTCTCTACCATAGGAGGAAAGCTGGGTTTAGCCCTGAACACTCTCCGTGGCTGGTGCTCTACTCACCCTGTCAGGCTGCTGTTTTCATCAGAAAAGGGATGTATTATGATCAATGGGAAGCATTAAAGAAATTAGGCCAGGGCTGTAGAAAGCTTCAGACTATACTTTGGGTAATGAAAGTAGGGATGTGGGTAAGAGATGGGTGGGATGTGGGTAAGGGAAAGTCCTGGTGGTGCACCAGGTACAGGTAGACCTGTACCTGTGCAGACCTCGATGGAACTCGGTGATCCTGAAAAGATCCCTTCTCATTTCTTCACCAAGAACTTCTTGCAGTCTATACCAGATCACCTGATTCAACCACCTGCTTCTTAAGAGTTCTTAATTCAAAGCTGAAGGAAGAGAAGCACATTGTACACTGTTCTGAAAGACAGTTAGGGAGAGGGAAGCCATTTCTTCCTGACTTGGAAGTGCTTATTAGGACATTTGCTGCATGTCTAACCTGAATCAGCACTGCTATATTGTAAGCCTACCAAATCTTCTAGGAACTTTCATAGAGTCAGGTCTTCAAATACTTCTTCTCTCCAAGCCAAATAACCCTAATTACTCCAGTTTTCCACTTGTTCTCTCTCATACTCTTTTTCTTAGACTGTCTTCAAATGCACCTACTTTGGGTTTCTATGAGGAGTCAAGTGGGGTGTGTACCCTTCTCAAACCTCAACTGCCATCATGTCTTTGCCCTCAAGTATCTGAAAAATCTACCTATTCTTGGCTGTCACAGAACTTTGATTGCCCTATCAGTCCCCACTTGCATTTCTACCTTGTCCAAGTTCATGTCTAACCTGTAAGAATTTTTATGAGTTTATTTGAGCCAATTTGATGACAACTGCCAGGAAGCAAAATCCACTCTGGACTGACTATTGTACCTTGAACCTGATTTTCCCACTAACTCAATAGCTGGTATTTTGCCTCTCAACTCTGCACCTAACATAGTGTTACCATATTTGCCTAATACTAGTATACCACACACATTCACACATTTAGCATGACCTGATTTAAAAATAAAAACAAAAAAACTGCCCTGGCCAGTGTAGCTCGGTTGGTTGGAGTGTCGTCCCATACACTGAAAGGTGGCATGTTTGATTCCCAGTCAGGGCACATGCCCAGGTTGTGGGTTCGATCCCTGGTCGGGGCATGTAGGGCAGAGGGGAGTCAATGTTTCTTTTTCACATTGATGCTTCTCTCTTTCTCTCTCTGCCTTCCTCTCTCTCAAATCAATAATTTAATCCAGTGCACCAAAAGGTCACAGGTTTGATTCCCAGTCAGGGCACATACCCAGGTTGCAGGTTCTATCCCAAGTTGGGGTGCATATGGAAAGCAGCTGATCGATGTTTCTCTTACAACGTTTCCTTCTCCCTTCCTCTTTCTCTAAAATCAATACAAATATTTAAAACAAACAAACAAACAAACATATCCTTGAGTGAGGATTAAAAAAACACACAAAAACTTTCAATGTCCTAGAGAATAAAATCCTAATTCTTTGGGCAAACATTTTAAGTATCCTAAACGTAGCACTACCCTACTGTAAACATTAACAAATTTTGTTCTATGAATATCTACTTATATAAAAACCATGGTGGTGTTCATCACGACCTTCAGAATCGCGACCAAGCAGAAGGAAGTCAGTCCTGCAGGGGTTGTCTTGGCAATGGCTGCGCCCTCCCCTGAGCTGTTTCCCAGAGCTGTTTCCGGTGAGGGTGGGGTTTGAGGCAGGAACCCACCCTAGGATCGTGGACCCACTCAATCCTGGGTTGCTTTGCCAAGGGCTGCGCCCTCCCCAGCTGTTTCCCGTGTGGCCTGAGGGAAGAACCCACCCTCAGAGCACCAGGAGCGCCTAGCAGCAGTCAGTCCTGGGTTGCTGAGGTGGAGGCCATGGCGTGTAGAACTCTGGGTCTGGCCCAACAGAGGGCATGGCTGACCTTCAAACCAGACCCTGACAGTAGAAAGGAGGGATCCCCATTCCTCACAGAATACGCTGTTGGATAGCTTGCTGTCAGTGGCCTACCAGCCAGGAACCCCATTCTCCTGCACCCCGGGCCCTGACAGGAGGGAGGAGGGAGCCCCTTTCCTCACGGAATTGACAAGTGGCCAGTTTGCTGTCAGGGGCCTGCTAGCTAACAATCTTATTCACCTGCACCCTGGCCCCTGACAGCTGCAAGGAGAGAATATGTTTAAAGACCAGCTATGGGAACAAAGTACCTCTGAAGCCAAAAGAAGCCATTGTTGGTGACAGAATAGAGTTAGAAACATTGATGAGAGAGAAACATCGATCAGCTGCCTCCTGCACACTCCCCACTTGGGATGTGCCCGCAACCAAGGTACATGCCCTTGACTGGAATCGAACCCGGGACCCTTGAGTCCACAGGCCGATGCTCTATCCACTGAGCCAAACCAGTTAGGGCAATTAATTCCCTTTTAATGTGCATGAATTTCGTGCACCGGGCTACTAGTATTCTCATAAAAATTCAGACAATTTAGAAGTAGACCAAAACGTGAATAATCATCTTCATTCCATTCTTCCCCAAGCCCACTATTCTTCCCAGAGGTAACTGCTCCTAACTTGCTTTTCAAAGTTTATCCCTTGCTTCCTCAGCTCCAGACAGACTAGGTTATGACAGTTCCTTGCAACTTCTGTATCCCATGCAACTTCTGTATCCCAATTGAGACCTTTTCCCTACTTGAAATACCTTTGCCCTACCTACTGCCCCTCCAACTCCAAACACTTCCTCCTTGAGGTCTATCTGCTCCTTGATATTGCCTGCCTTTTGTTTGATAGACTATAAATATCGCTACCTTTATATCTAAGCATGTGTATTTTTCTGTCTCAACAATAGGGCTGACAAGTCTCCTCCTTGGAAGTAGGGCTATGTTATTCCTCTTGGTGCCTCTGCAAGCCTCTCACAACACTGCATGTGCTAGGTGGTTAGTGCTCTCCTGACATTAAACAATCTTGCCCAAAGGTGGTGTAAGTGTACAAGTCATGAAATCTCAGAGAAGGAGGAGACCTTAGAAATCATCTACAATCTTCTCACCTTACAGGAGAGGAAAAACAATTTGCCCAAGGTCATTTGGCTAGTTAAAAGGTTAAGTTGAGGATAGATCTCAGGTCTCCTAATTCCAAGTTCAAGCAATCTCTAGGTCCTCTGCTTTGGGGGCTCCATACTACTCTCTCTCTCTCTCTCTCTCTCTCTCTCTCTCTCTCTCTCTCTTTGGTTAATCCTCACCAGAGGATATTTTTCCCATTGATTTTTTTTTTTTTAAGTAGAGAGTGGGAGGGAGGGACACAGGGAGAGGGAGGGAGAAGAAAGAGGGAGGGAGAGAGAAAGAGAAACATCGATGTGAGAGAGACACATAAATTGGTTGCCTCCTGCATGCACCCTGACCAGGCCAGGGATCAAATCTGAAACCCAGGTATGTGACCTTGACTAAGAATTGAACCTGCGACTCTTCGGTGTGTGTGCCAAAACTCTAGCCACTGAACCATACCAGTCAGGGCTTCATGCTACTTTTAGGACCAACCACTTGGGCAGTAACTCAGGCAGGTGCCTGATGGGAGAAGGCTTGGATGTGCTATATTAAAAAGAAAAAGGGGAAGAGAAGAATATATGAGGCTCCCAAACACACCATTACCATTTAAGCCGAAGGCAACAGAAAAAGTCAGCCCATCCCACAACTATACTACTCTTCACAGCATGTATTCTTTCCTCCCTTCATTGGTATTCACCTTAACTTGGCTTCACCTGATTAAAAATGTTGTGTGTGTGTAGGGGGTGAGGGGGGGAATGTTGTGGGCACAAAGTCAGAGTCACCTTGACTTCTGATATCTCTGGAAACCCAGTGCACTTTCTATTACTTCATAGTTTATGCCTGTTGTCCCAAGTGTAATTGTAATTGTGCCCCCTTCCACTCCAAAAAGTTGATAATAATCATGTGGTCCCCCTATTTATAACCCATTTCATCCATCCATTCATTTAATAAATCTTTATTGAGAACCTATTCAATAAATAGGCACAGGCATATATATATATGCATAGATAGCTCTAATGCAAGGGGTGAGGAAGTTCATGACGTAGAAAAGGTCTCTGCCCTCATGAAGGTTATTATACAATGAACAAATAAAAAAAATTATTACAGACTGAGATAAGCGTCCTGACGAAATAAATGGTATTCTTATAATGGGCAGCAACATCTTTAGAAAAGTGGTCAGAGAAGGCTCTCTGTAAAGTTGACATTCAAGCTGATACCCAAAGGATGAACAAACCAGTTATAAGAGCTGCAGGAAAGCATATTCCAGAGAAGAGCTTGGAAAATTCCAGGAAATGATCAAAGTCTGATGCCACTGGAGCATGGTTTGCATGTGATGGCATGAGATGAATTTAGAAAAGGAAGAAGAGGCCAGATTATGCAAGATCCAGTAGGTCAGAGTAAAAAGTCAGAATGTGGTTGCAGAGAAATGGGAAGAAATTAAAAGATTTTAAGCAGAGTGGTGACAGGATCCTATTTATTTGTAAGAAAAGTCATATTGGCTGTTTATGGAAAATGGACTGGAGAGAGGCAAGAGTGGAGACCTAAAGACATGCAATTGTATTAGGCCAGGCAAGAGCTGATGGTGGCTTGGACTAAGCTTAGAGGCAGTAAATAGAGAGAAGAGGGCAGATGAATAGTATGTATAAAAGAAGTGGAATCAATAAAATTTGTAGATGGTTGTATATGGTGGGTGAGAGGAGAGGGACCTGGGATGACTTCGTTTTCTAGCTTTACTAACTGAGTGACATTTATGGACATAGGCAAAATGAGAGAGGACCAGGGTAGGAATAATGTAAAGATGGAAACCAAGAATTCTATCTTAAACATGTTAATTTTGAAATTTTTCTGAGACATGCAAGTGGAGATATCAAGTAGGCATTTGGTTATTAAGTTTTGGAAAGCTGGATAACAAATTAGAGAAGAAATTTGAGATGGAGATGCAAATTGAGGAATCACCAATATAGAGATAGTTTCTGAAGCCCTGGGAGTGAGATTTCCTAAGAGTAGGAAGTAAAGGGAAGAGGGCACAGATCTAAGTCTTAGGAAACACCACACCTCTCTCATTAATATCCACAAGTGCCCGATGATGAAGCTGAGCAACTGAACCTCATTTTGATTCTGGGAATAGAGAGGTACAGACTTCTGGCAGGTAGGGAAATAGATAAGCTAACCTTTGTGGAGACCTTCATCACTCTATTCATTCAATGAATGCCTTCTATGGGTCAGGGACTATGCTAGGTGCCTGCTGGGGACATAAAGATGAAGGATATAATCCCTCCCAATCAAGGAGGAAAGCACACCTGTGCTCATGTGGTATGATGAACATTCTAATGGAGGTATACAGGGGCAGGGGTAACACAGGGATCAAAGCAACCATTGTGTCTGGCCCAGAAATGAAGCAAAGCTCATCCAGGTAGTGAGAGGAGCTGAACATTACAAGCGTGCTCTGAAGCCAGAGTGGCTCCTCTCCACACACACTCCTGTTTATTTGTTTCTGTTTTGTTTAAAAACAAATCTTGTGCTTCCTAGAATAAATGTAAAATTATGACAGGTTGGTGGGGGTAAAAAACGAAGGCTTTGGTTCTCAGACCATTGACAATAGAGAACTGCCCTTTCCAATGAGCCTGAATCAGAGGTGGGGTGAGAATGGGGGTTAGAGGAAAACATGGGAGAGTGGTTTATTGCTGTTCACACAAAAAAAGCAATAAAATACTTTGCTCTGAGCTGCATAAGGGTCATAATGGTATGATAAGCTATCATTTAACATGAGGAGGAAATTGAAGTTTCATTTCCTTGCTTTTGTGGCACCCCTTGAATTGGGTTGATGACACTATTCAGTCAGTCAGCATGAGGCCTGCCTTACCAATTTTGTTTTGCAAAACAAAGCCAGTCACGGTCAAACTCAGTTGGTCAATTCCATAGATTAACAGGAGAGCAAGACAGCTGGGATAGCTCTGGCTGGGGAACGATGGGGTTAATCCTAGGCCAGCTTGGCAGGGAGCTTCAGAAGATTTTTCGAGCCCCTGGCACTCTCCCCCCCCCCCCCCACACACACACAGACACTCCTTATGAGCTTCCCACACTTACCAGAGTCCTGGGATTGACTCTAAATATTTCCAGAGTTGAAAGGACAGAGCTGGGCTGAGGGTATGGATGCATTTCCCATTGTGTCATATACTCCTCCTTGTCAGCCTGATTTCTTTAGACCCAGAGTATGGTGTGATAGAAAAATCTGGCCAGAATCTATAGAAACACAAACTGGAAAGAATAGATTTTCTTTAGAAAATAACAATAATACAAAATTTCCCTTAAATCCTGGGCTCCAATAGGTATACCTGCACAATTCACAAACTAAAGAAAACAGTGAGGATGAAAATAATGTTAAAGCTCTACTGAATAACCTGACCAGTGTGGCTCATTGGTTGAGCATTGACCCATGCCCATGCACCAAGAGGTCACCGGTTGGATTCCTGGTCAAGGCACATGCCTGGGTTGTGGGCTTGATCCCCAGTACGGGGTGTACAGGAAGCAGCTGATCAATGTTGATGTTTCTCTCTCAATGTTTCTATCTCCCTCTCCCTTCCTCTCTAAAATCAATAAAAACATTTAAAACACACACACACACACACACACACACACACACACACACACACTCACACACCACAAAATTCTACTGAATAGCCAGGCATTTTTTGTTGCCTCTGTGGCTAAGACATTAGAAAATAATTATTCTCTTAGAGGATGATCCAAGGCCATTCTGATTCCTCTCCATGTCCAGAAGTTTCTGAAAAACTGAGGCCACTTTAGAATAGATCACAGTCTGGAGCTTTTCAGTTCCCATTAGCTAAGAAAATTCCATTTTTCTCTCTTTCTGAATTCTTATGTTTCTTTTAAAAATATGTATTTTTATTAATTTCAGAAGGGAAGGGAGAGGGAAAGAGAGGGAGAATCATTGATCAGCTGCCTTCTGCATGCCCCCTACTGGGGATCGAGCCCACAACCTGGGCATGTGCCCTGCCTGGGAATCTAATTGTGACCTCCTGGTTTAGAGGTCACCGCTCAATCACTGAGCCACACGGGCTGGGCTGAATTCTTATGTTTCTGATGAAAAAGCAATTCCGCCAGTAACACATAAGGACTATCAGACAGCCAAGAAAATCTGCACAGGCAATGAAGTTGCCTGAACAATAATGAGGTTCATGTTCCAAAAGGACATTAAGTTAATGTTTACTTTTAGTTCCCTGAAAGTTGTCTTACATTTTCCCCAAAGGAGTTATTCCTGCATCTTCTGTGACTATTGATCCAATTTAAGTTTCAGGTAATCAAGGCAATTCAGTTTTGTGGGGAAAGTGATGGTGACTTTACCACAGATTTTGCTATAATGCCATCTAATTTATTTTCTGCGCTTCAATCTCTCTATTATAAAAAAAAGTGGATTGGATTAGAATGTTTTGATACCATTATAATAATTTGGTTAGTATTTAACAAGCAAGGAGTAAAGGGAAGACTAGATAATATAGGCATGCCATTTATACAGCTTTGCAAATGTAACACTCTCCAAGTCTGTTCCCCACTGATGGATGGGGAATGGACTGGACAAAGGCAGCTTGGATGGATGCATGTCTGGTAAGGTCTGAGTGACATAGGAAGGTGCTTACTTGTCAATCACACCTGGGAACAGGTACTTGGCCAGAATAGGCGTGGCCACTGCAAGGGCAAGAAACCTGAATATTTAAACTTCTGAACAAAGCAAGTTCGCCCTTTTCCTGCCTTCCTGCTTGCCTGCACCTCTGTGATTCCTGTTGCAGGGACACGCCCCCATGCACCCACGTGGCTCACTGCCATGTGGGACCCACACAAAGGACTTATGGCATTTAATTAACCCGATGCTGAACTGGACCCAACTGCAACATGGAACGGAAGCTCTGGACACTGACCCTCCTTTTGGCTCTCCTGGAAACCCAGCTGCACCTTTTTCAGGACTGGGTTAAGGAACATGGGACTTTACAACCCAAGGAATATAACTCCACATCAATAAAAACCATTCATTCTCCTGTGGGAATCTTAGAAACATCATTTTTCAAAAGATATTATAAGAACTCCACTGCCACGAACAATGGAGAAGTTCAATGCTCTGATAACAGTATTAGATATTTACAATTTCTTTTTCTCAAAATTCAAAATTCTATTCTGAGCCTCTAAGTTTCTCTATCCTGACAGTTCTGGTCTTCAAATGATGCCCCATGACAATTGCCATATAAAAAAATTAGAACTGTTTTTGGTTTCTAGAAATTTATAGCCTGTAAAATAGCAATAGTCAGATGTTCCTCATGTACAGTCTTATGATTAGGTTTCACTAATTTGAACTTTGTGCTGAAAGAAGCTTATTTGTGTATTATATTTTAAAAGGGTTTACTATTGTATTAACCCCACCAATAAGACCGCAGGTTGAGGTTTTAACTACTTCTCAAGGGGGTCCTGGCATAATGAGTAGTGTTCTGGATGTGACCCAGCCATTAGATTGATGTGTGACCTTGGGCAGGTCTCAGCTAGCCTGCTCAAAGCAGCAACTGCTCCCTGGTGGTCAGTGCGCTCCCACAGGAGGAGTGCCACTCAGCCAGAAGCTGGGCTCACTGCTGGCAAGCACAGCGGTGGTGGCAGGAGCCTCTCTCACCTCTGCATCAGTTGGACATCCCCCAAGGGTTCCTGGACTGCAAGAGGGTGCAGGCTGAGCTTAGGGACTCCCTGCCCGAGTGCACAAATTTCATGCACCGGGCCTCTAGTGATTAATAAATGCAAATGAAAATGTAATGGTCTCAGAAAAAAAGATAAAGGGAAATGATCAAGAAGGGGGCAGGAAAAAACATGTAGAGACTTTCAAAATAATAGAGCTGTAAAGAGGAAGAAAAGCATTATGAAAAGATGCAAGGGCATGGATTCCAGTCAAAAGGCCAGCTCAGATGGCTTAGGAGAGCCTAGGGTCAAGCCTCGGAGACAGGTAACTACCTCTGGAGCCAAGAGAGGAGGGCAGGTGGGGGCACCCTGACCCATAGAAAGGTGAAATAAAGGGTTTGGCATCCTCCTTACAATGATGTGGCCAGGTTGGGTCTTACTATATTAGCAACAGAAAGAGGGATATAACAATGTGATTTCACCAATAGGATAATGCCCTAACAATATTACATTTTTACTTAATGTATTATATTGTTTCTCACTACAAAGATCACAGTGGTTTCAAATCTTACATTTTCTCAAACATCCCTGAGAGGCATGAAGGAACTCATAATGGCTGGCCATTTATGTGTTGAACCTGTATCTCTGAAAGGTGCAAACAAGTTAAATTAGACTAGAACTTGAGAGTCCTATTAAATATAATATTTTACTTTAATGGAACTTTGAAAGAAAGAAGCTTTAAAGTCAAAATTTTCATGTGAGATGTTTAGTCTGTAGCCAGTCATCGGATGGCTAGAAGTTTGGCATGACCAATTCTTCACAGTCCATTTGCTAAGAGACACATTCTAAAAACAAGCACCGCTGAAAAGGATGTCCTTGTTTCCAAAGCTTCAACCTCATTGTAGGCTGATTGTTTTATATTGGTCCTTGTCTAACTATTTTATGGGGCAAGAGGCTCTAAACCACATATATATGTTAAAGACTCCTTGAAATGTTCTCACATTGGCCAGGATCAGAAACACTAGGTAAAGTCTAGAGAGGTTGTCATTCTAGCCCCATCATAAAGGCCACCCAGAAGGATCAGGATCTTACAATCCTGATTAAGATTTATTAGCCCTTGAGATGCTTATTCTTATACAATAGCTTAACTCTCTCCAACCCACAATTTAAATAAAAATTGTGCCAGATCCTAGTCGAAGAGTTGAGATGCTAATTAAAAGCTCAGTAATCTGCTCCAAAATAAAAGAGTTGAACGTTGAAAGAGATCCACATTAATGATAGACAGTTTAAAGAAGGATTTAGAAATTGTAGTTTAGGTCGACACATTGTTGGTGGTTTGTGTCTTTCAAGGTCTTTGTCTATTTAATCAAATTTGTCAAAGATATTCACATAAAGTTGTTCAAAATATTCCCTTATTGTGCTTTTATTATCTGTAAAGTTTGTAATGATTTGACAATATTGGGTTGAATGAGTAAAATTGGTTTGAGGGGATAAAAAGGGAGTGAGGAATTGGAGGCTGCTTTGATAGATCATATGCAACCATAATTTTCCAAGGAGCACTCCCCCACATCTCAGCCAAGAAATGCAGATGAGGCAAGTAAAAACAAAGGTGTGGGGGGAGTTTATGATTCTAGTGATGAGGTTGTTGGTCTGATTAGCTGCCCATTTGTCTGCAAGCTGCTTTCTCCTCCCATTCCGTCCTCCCTGTCATCACAATGCAGCCTGCTGACCAGGAAGCCTAAGGAAGGGGCTCCCTCTGGAGCTGATGGCAGTGGCACTTCGGAAAGTGCTGGCAGGGGGTGGGCTATAAAAAAACAATTTGGCCTAGGAACAAAAGACATCAATCACAGCAGTGTCATCAACTCTATTTGGATGAGGGAGAGTACTTTCTGGCCAGGGAAGCAGGAAAGGAATAGACAACATAATTTTACTTAGTCATCTCCCCTTTCCAAAGGACTAAAGAGTCTACTTAATTTAATAGGAAAGCTATACACAACTACTCCACAAAGATCTTTTTCTTTAATCATGTGCTTTGGTGAGGTGGGAAAAACCTATCTCATTTGCAGCCTCTATGTGAAATTGCCACAAATCACTGAACCCTACCTTTAGTTAGTAAACTTCTCTGTAAGCCTGGGAGTTTCTGACATTTAATTAACTTTTGGAAAGTAATTATGGATCTTAAATGAAAGTTGCAAAATTAGGATAAGGAATGTTATCAGTGAAAGGACTAACAAAAATAACCCAAGAGAAGCACCTGAAGTCACAGAAATAGCAAAGAATAGAGCCACCTCTGAATCAAAAATTAAAGCTTAATCTAAATAGTTCTTATAGTTAACTGCATAAGAGAAATTAAAATATTTCTGAGCTGGGAAAGTACTTCTCAAAAGTATCTGTGACTCTTTCAAATCAAGCTAACACTTAAACCAGGGCAGATAGGCTATTGCCCTGGGTTCTCTTTTTCAAGCATGATTCTACTCTTCAACCCCCCCAAACAGAAGCTGAGGTAGGTATGCCTAGATTAGACATATTCCTTATTTCTTGGCTAAGTATAAGAAGACTGGCAAGAGGCCTAGGAAGGAGGGGCTTCACCTCAGATCTAAACTTCTAAAGAAGTAAAGAAAAATCTAAACTTCTGCTGATAGAGAGCTTCATGCTTGCTTGCTTTCTTCTTTGAGTTCTTTGAATACTGGAGAAAGGAACTAAATGAAGTGATATATCTGGATTAACTAGTATACAACACTTAGAGTGAAGGAAATGCACAAAATCACCAGCATTTAACGATGACAAATATGTGTATAGTACCGCTTGTGTCAGAAAGCAGTCATCTCCCCTTTCTAGTTACCTAGGAAGTAAATAAGAAAGCAGTTCTCTCATTTTCCTATTCACCCTCTGCTACACTTTCCAGTTCTGGCCCATGAAATAATGACCTCAAATGAGTCCAAAATTAAATAATCCTATGGCTAATTATATTATTTTTCATTTGCATATATTTTTGTCTATTCTATCTCCAAAATATAACTCAAATTAGTCTTCTTTCTCTATTTTTCCCTCCCTTAAAAACAAAAACAAAACAAAACAAAAACCACAAATGGCAGAGATGACTTCCAGTATGGAATTTTTCTGCTATATACAATGCTACCTTTTTATTCCACGAGAGGAGGCTATTGTAGCGAAAATGACCTCTTGAAGCTGTCACACAGAAACCCCATTGTAAAAACCACTTGCTTTATCCTATATGTTCTTGGCCATTGCTCAAAATATGGCAATCTATAATTTATCTTTAAGATTTTAGTGTTGTATTAAAGGAGAGAAAGTTAGCACTCTCTAACAAGCATGGCCCTCGGGCCTGACAACATACATACTGTTAAGGCATTGTACTCTTGGTAGCTGACCATGGTCTTTTGGAGGTTAAGATTTCATAGATCTTCTTAAACCTAGCTTTTGGTTTCATGATTTTCTCTATTACTTATCTGTTCTCATTTTTGTCTATATTACTTCCTTCTTTTGTGCTTGTTTTGGGTTTTTCCCTTCTTTTTTCTAGTTTATTAAAGTGGAAGCTTAAAATATAAAAAAAAAAAAGATTTTAGTTTGTCTTTCCATCATTGATGTTTCTTTTTCTTTTTTTTAAACATATTTTTATTGATTTCAGAGAGGAAGGGAGGGGGAGAGAGATAGAAACACCAATGATGAATGAGAAAACAATCATTGATTGGCTGCCTCCTGCACACCCCCTACTGGGGATCAACCAAGTATGTGCCCTGACCAGGAATCGAATGAGATCTCCTGGTTCCTGATCAACACTCAACCACTGAGCAACACCAACTGGGCGAGGGTTGTTTTTTTAAAATATATTTTTATTGATTTTTAGATATTTTTATTGATTTTTTTAGAGAGAAAGGAAGGGAGGGGGAGAGATAGAAACAGTGATGAGAGAGGAAACATTGACCAGCTGCCTCCTGCATGCCCTGTACTTGGGATCAAGCCCACAACCCACGCATGTGCACTGACAGGGAATCAAACTGGGAATCAAACCCATGACCTCTTGGTGACTGAGGTGAAGCTTAATCCACTGAGACACACCAGCCAGACAGTTGGGTGACTTAAGCTATTTACCTTCTGGTTAGGGAGGTGTATAAATCTTTTACTCTTTAAAAAAAGAAAATTAAATCTTTATTGTTGAAAGTATTACATATGTCCCCTTTTCCCCCCAATTGACCCCTTCTAGCCTACCCGTCCCCTACCCCTTCACCACCCTATTGTATGTGCCCATGGGTTATGCATATGTGCCTACAAGTTCTTTGGTTGATCTCTTCCCACCCACCCACCCACCCCCACCTTCTCTCTAAGATTCCACATTTACTCTTAGGCAAGATAGGATTTTGCGATTTAATAGGTGGCTATAAACTGCTTGTGTTTAACTATCTGTCTTAGTTTCCCTATTCCACTGTCCCTGGCTTACTAGCCCATCTCATTACCAGTCTCAGTGTGGTGTCTTTAACCGTTTGAGTCCCAAGCAGCGCGATCGCGCTGCTGAGATTTTATGTCGAGAAAACATACGATTCGTTTGAGTCCCAGGGGGTATTGAAAAAACACTGTCGAAGAATCCCAAACAGCGCAACCGCGCTTTCTCTAAATGAGTACGAAAAGACCCAAACAGCGTGATAGCGCTTGTTTTATTTTATGTCGAGAAATACCAAGCAGCGCGATTTCGCTGCTGGGGACTCAAACGGTTAATTCTCTAGTTGTAGAACTTCCGTTCAGCCAGAATTTCTGAATGATGGTTGTTTTATAGTTTAGTTCTAATTTTGATGGTGGTTGTAAAGAGGAGTGATTATCGAGGTTTACCTATGCTACCATTCTTGATCAGAAGCTTCTCTAGTTTTTTTGAAGCCTCTTTAGTTTTTTTAAAAATCAAGAACAGTTTCCTTCCCCCAATTTCTACTTTTTTGTTTTATGACATTGAATTTTTGAAAAAGATGAAGGCCCAGGTTTTAAGTATTTGGCCTTAATTAAAAAGTATTTTCTTAACCTGGGATTTAATTTTTAAAAAGTAAATTATAATTTTCTGTAAATAAATGATTTTCCAAAC